>NW_021166850.1:99016-166516 GCF_900634415.1 Cottoperca gobio | reverse complement strand
GACAGAAAAATAATCTTTAAACTATTTTGATAATCGAAGAACTGCTGAATGAATTTACTGTTTTATATCACATTAAAGATCTTTGTGTTTCCGACAGAGCGACACATTTAAAGAACTATAACTGTGTCATCAGCAGTTAATCCGCCCTGAAAGACACAAACAGTGTGAAGTAACACAAACACCTCTAAACACTTTAAATCCTCTTCATTTAACAGTTTTCTGCTGATCAGCAGTTTGAGGGGCGAGCTTTAGCCTGACGGAGACAAGAATCAGGGAGACGTCTCAAAACGCCTTATTCCTCAGTCTGAGTGTTGAAGCAAAAGAAAGAAGGAAAACTGAATAGCTTTAATTATCAAATCACTCAGGGGTCATTGAATGCGTCTCTTCACATTTATAACCTCCGTGTGCGGACCCTTAAAGCCTCTGGTGCCAACTCACTGCTGACAACTTAATGAAGAATTCATCTGGATTTAATGAACAAATAAAGGACATTTAAACATGTTTTGGTTCATCCGGGGGGCACGGGGGGGACGAAGAGAGTCCCGTCAGAATAAGAGCACACATCAGGATGATGGAAAAGAGACGCACATTACAGAGCAAACGGGGAGAGTTGAGCGTGAACTCACTTTGTCTGAGATCCAAAACAGCAGCCAGCATGGTGCCAATTAGCACGGAGCACGCTAACACATGCCCTCCTGTAGTTTCTGATTAAAGTGCATATTGATGGTATAAATTAACTCCCGCTACAATAGATAGCGAGGCATCTATATGTAAATGTTTAATTAACCCGTGGCTGAATCGCCGCACCGGTCCAGAGCGGAGGTTATTAATCTGATGATGGCGGCCATAACGTCGGGCCGACGCCGGCAGAATGAGCCGTCTGGACGCGGCGGCAGATTCATCACAGACGCCACCTCATTTCCTTAAGTGCTGTTTGTTCTCAGTGACGAAGTCGGCGCCGCATCGCTCTTTAAGCTGGACTTAAATCTGCTTAATGCTTGTTCTGGCTGGATCTCTCTGCACTGCACAGACAGAAGATGCCAAACGCGTCCACACGGAGAGGAAGCACAAAGTTCTGCAGAAAACACACTTGTGCCCAAAGACTATAAATACTATGAGAAGGAAAAATGTCAAAACATTTGTTCTGATCAGTCCAAAGTCTTGAAATCTGATTGGGACTCACTTTAAAGTACAACTTTAAGGCTTTTAATTCAATTTATTCAAAATGCTTTATTGGTATGAATGTAACAAGACAATGTTGCCGAAGCATCAGGACACAGTGAGATTACAAAGAATAAGGAGTCTCCTCCTGCTGGATGTTACAGAGGAGTCTCCTGCTGGATGTTACAGAGGAGTCTCCTGCTGCTGGATGTTACAGAGGAGTCTCCTGCTGCTGGATGTTACAGAGGAGTCTCCTCCTGCTGGATGTTACAGAGGAGTCTCCTGCTGCTGGATGTTACAGAGGAGTCTCCTCCTGCTGGATGTTACAGAGGAGTCTCCTCCTGCTGGATGTTACAGAGGAGTCTCCTGCTGCTGGATGTTACAGAGGAGTCTCCTCCTGCTGGATGTTACAGAGGAGTCTCCTGCTGCTGGATGTTACAGAGGAGTCTCCTCCTGCTGGATGTTACAGAGGAGTCTCCTGCTGCTGGATGTTACAGAGGAGTCTCCTCCTACTGGATGTTACAGAGGAGTCTCCTGCTGCTGGATGTTACAGAGGAGTCTCCTGCTAGATGTTACAGAGGAGTCTCCTGCTGGATGTTACAGAGGAGTCTCCTGCTGCTGGATGTTACAGAGGAGTCTCCTCCTGCTGGATGTTACAGAAGAGTCTCCTCCTGCTGGATGTTACAGAAGAGTCTCCTGCTGCTGGATGTTACAGAGGAGTCTCCTCCTGCTGGATGTTACAGAGGAGTCTCCTGCTGCTGGATGTTACAGAAGAGTCTCCTGCTGCTGGATGTTACAGAGGAGTCTCCTGCTGCTGGATGTTACAGAGGAGTCTCCTGCTAGATGTTACAGAGGAGTCTCCTGCTGGATGTTACAGAGGAGTCTCCTGCTGCTGGATGTTACAGAGGAGTCTCCTGCTAGATGTTACAGAGGAGTCTCCTGCTGGATGTTACAGAGGAGTCTCCTGCTGCTGGATGTTACAGAGGAGTCTCCTCCTGCTGGATGTTACAGAAGAGTCTCCTCCTGCTGGATGTTACAGAAGAGTCTCCTGCTGCTGGATGTTACAGAGGAGTCTCCTCCTGCTGGATGTTACAGAGGAGTCTCCTGCTGTTGGATGTTACAGAAGAGTCTCCTCCTGCTGGATGTTACAGAAGAGTCTCCTCCTGCTGGATGTTACAGAAGAGTCTCCTCCTGCTGGATGTTACAGAAGAGTCTCCTGCTGCTGGATGTTACAGAGGAGTCTCCTGCTGCTGGATGTTACAGAGGAGTCTCCTCATGCTGGATGTTACAGAGGAGTCTCCTCCTGCTGGATGTCACAGAGGAGTCTTCTGCTGCTGGATGTTACAGAGGAGTCTCCTCCTGCTGGATGTTACAGAAGAGTCTCCTCCTGCTGGATGTTACAGAAGAGTCTCCTCCTGCTGGATGTTACAGAGGAGTCTCCTCCTGCTGGATGTTACAGAGGAGTCTCCTCCTGCTGGATGTTACAGAGGAGTCTCCTCCTGCTGGATGTTACAGAAGAGTCTCCTCCTGCTGGATGTTACAGAAGAGTCTCCTGCTGCTGGATGTTACAGAGGAGTCTCCTCCTGCTGGATGTTACAGAAGAGTCTCCTCCTGCTAGATGTTACAGAGGAGTCTCCTCCTGCTGGATGTTACAGAAGAGTCTCCTGCTGCTGGATGTTACAGAGGAGTCTCCTCCTGCTGGATGTTACAGAGGAGCCTCCTGCTGGATGTTACAGAGGAGTCTCCTGCTGGATGTTACAGAGGAGTCTCCTGCTGGATGTTACAGAGGAGTCTCCTGCTGCTGGATGCTACAGAAGAGTCTCCTCCTGCTGGATGTTACAGAGGAGTCTCCTGCTGGATGTTACAGAGGAGTCTCCTCCTGCTGGATGTTACAGAGGAGTCTCCTGCTGGATGTTACAGAGGAGTCTCCTCCTGCTGGATGTTACAGAGGAGTCTCCTGCTGCTGGATGCTACAGAGGAGTCTCCTCCTGCTGGATGTTACAGAGGAGTCTCCTCCTGCTGGATGTTACAGAAGAGTCTCCTCCTGCTGGATGTTACAGAGGAGTCTCCTCCTGCTGGATGTTACAGAGGAGTCTCCTCCTGCTGGATGTTACAGAAGAGTCTCCTCCTGCTGGATGTTACAGAGGAGTCTCCTCCTGCTGGATGTTACAGAGGAGTCTCCTCCTGCTGGATGTTACAGAAGAGTCTCCTCCTGCTAGATGTTACAGAGGAGTCTCCTCCTGCTGGATGTTACAGAAGAGTCTCCTGCTGCTGGATGTTACAGAGGAGCCTCCTGCTGGATGTTACAGAGGAGTCTCCTGCTGGATGTTACAGAGGAGTCTCCTGCTGGATGTTACAGAGGAGTCTCCTCCTGCTGGATGTTACAGAGGAGTCTCCTCCTGCTGGATGTTACAGAGGAGTCTCCTGCTGCTGGATGTTACAGAGGAGTCTCCTCCTGCTGGATGTTACAGAAGAGTCTCCTCCTGCTGGATGTTACAGAAGAGTCTCCTGCTGGATGTTACAGAGGAGTCTCCTGCTGGATGTTACAGAGGAGTCTCCTGCTGGATGTTACAGAGGAGTCTCCTCCTGCTGGATGTTACAGAAGAGTCTCCTGCTGGATGTTACAGAAGAGTCTCCTGCTGGATGTTACAGAAGAGTCTCCTGCTGGATGTTACAGAGGAGTCTCCTGCTGGATGTTACAGAAGAGTCTCCTCCTGCTGGATGTTACAGAAGAGTCTCCTGCTGGATGTTACAGAAGAGTCTCCTGCTGGATGTTACAGAGGAGTCTCCTCCTGCTGGATGTTACAGAGGAGTCTCCTGCTGCTGGATGTTACAGAGGAGTCTCCTCCTGCTGGATGTTACAGAAGAGTCTCCTCCTGCTGGAGGTTACAGAGGAGTCTCCTGCTGCTGGATGTTACAGAGGAGTCTCATGCTGGATGTTACAGAGGAGTCTCCTGCTGCTGGATGTTACAGAGGAGTCTTCTCCTGCTGGATGTTACAGAGGAGTCTCCTCCTGCTGGATGTTACAGAGGAGTCTCCTGCTGGATGTTACAGAGGAGTCTCCTGCTGGATGTTACAGAGGAGTCTCCTGCTGGATGTTACAGAGGAGTCTCCTGCTGGATGTTACAGAGGAGTCTCCTGCTGGATGTTACAGAGGAGTCTCCTCCTGCTGGATGTTACAGAAGAGTCTCCTCCTGCTGGATGTTACAGAAGAGTCTCCTGCTGCTGGATGTTACAGAAGAGTCTCCTCCTGCTGGATGTTACAGAGGAGTCTCCTGCTGCTGGATGTTACAGAAGAGTCTCCTCCTGCTGGATGTTACAGAAGAGTCTCCTCCTGCTGGATGTTACAGAAGAGTCTCCTCCTGCTGGATGTTACAGAAGAGTCTCCTGCTGCTGGATGTTACAGAGGAGTCTCCTCCTGCTGGATGTTACAGAGGAGTCTCCTGCTGCTGGATGTTACAGAGGAGTCTCCTGCTGCTGGATGTTACAGAGGAGTCTCCTCATGCTGGATGTTACAGAGGAGTCTCCTCCTGCTGGATGTCACAGAGAAGTCTTCTCCTGCTGGATGTCACAGAGGAGTCTCCTCCTGCTGGATGTTACAGAAGAGTCTCCTCCTGCTGGATGTTACAGAAGAGTCTCCTCCTGCTGGATGTTACAGAGGAGTCTCCTCCTGCTGGATGTTACAGAGGAGTCTCCTCCTGCTGGATGTTACAGAAGAGTCTCCTCCTGCTGGATGTTACAGAGGAGTCTCCTCCTGCTGGATGTTACAGAAGAGTCTCCTCCTGCTGGATGTTACAGAGGAGTCTCCTCCTGCTGGATGTTACAGAGGAGTCTCCTCCTGCTGGATGTTACAGAGGAGTCTCATCCTGCTGGATGTTACAGAGGAGTCTCATGCTGGATGTTACAGAGGAGTCTCCTGCTGCTGGATGTTACAGAGGAGTCTTCTCCTGCTGGATGTTACAGAGGAGTCTCCTCCTGCTGGATGTTACAGAGGAGTCTCCTGCTGGATGTTACAGAGGAGTCTCCTGCTGGATGTTACAGAGGAGTCTCCTGCTGGATGTTACAGAGGAGTCTCCTGCTGGATGTTACAGAGGAGTCTCCTCCTGCTGGATGTTACAGAAGAGTCTCCTCCTGCTGGATGTTACAGACGAGTCTCCTGCTGCTGGATGTTACAGAAGAGTCTCCTCCTGCTGGATGTTACAGAGGAGTCTCCTCCTGCTGGATGTTACAGAGGAGTCTCCTGCTGCTGGATGTTACAGAGGAGTCTCCTCATGCTGGATGTTACAGAGGAGTCTCCTCCTGCTGGATGTCACAGAGGAGTCTTCTCCTGCTGGATGTCACAGAGGAGTCTCCTCCTGCTGGATGTTACAGAAGAGTCTCCTCCTGCTGGATGTTACAGAAGAGTCTCCTCCTGCTGGATGTTACAGAGGAGTCTCCTCCTGCTGGATGTTACAGAGGAGTCTCCTCCTGCTGGATGTTACAGAGGAGTCTCCTCCTGCTGGATGTTACAGAAGAGTCTCCTCCTGCTGGATGTTACAGAGGAGTCTCCTCCTGCTGGATGTTACAGAAGAGTCTCCTCCTGCTGGATGTTACAGAGGAGTCTCCTCCTGCTGGATGTTACAGAGGAGTCTCCTCCTGCTGGATGTTACAGAGGAGTCTCATGCTGGATGTTACAGAGGAGTCTCCTGCTGCTGGATGTTACAGAGGAGTCTTCTCCTGCTGGATGTTACAGAGGAGTCTCCTGCTGCTGGATGTTACAGAGGAGTCTCCTGCTGGATGTTACAGAGGAGTCTCCTGCTGGATGTTACAGAGGAGTCTCCTGCTGGATGTTACAGAGGAGTCTCCTCCTGCTGGATGTTACAGAAGAGTCTCCTCCTGCTGGATGTTACAGAAGAGTCTCCTGCTGCTGGATGTTACAGAAGAGTCTCCTCCTGCTGGATGTTACAGAGGAGTCTCCTGCTGCTGGATGTTACAGAAGAGTCTCCTCCTGCTGGATGTTACAGAAGAGTCTCCTCCTGCTGGATGTTACAGAAGAGTCTCCTCCTGCTGGATGTTACAGAAGAGTCTCCTGCTGCTGGATGTTACAGAGGAGTCTCCTCCTGCTGGATGTTACAGAGGAGTCTCCTGCTGCTGGATGTTACAGAGGAGTCTCCTCATGCTGGATGTTACAGAGGAGTCTCCTCCTGCTGGATGTCACAGAGGAGTCTTCTCCTGCTGGATGTCACAGAGGAGTCTCCTCCTGCTGGATGTTACAGAAGAGTCTCCTCCTGCTGGATGTTACAGAAGAGTCTCCTCCTGCTGGATGTTACAGAGGAGTCTCCTCCTGCTGGATGTTACAGAGGAGTCTCCTCCTGCTGGATGTTACAGAGGAGTCTCCTCCTGCTGGATGTTACAGAAGAGTCTCCTCCTGCTGGATGTTACAGAGGAGTCTCCTCCTGCTGGATGTTACAGAAGAGTCTCCTCCTGCTGGATGTTACAGAGGAGTCTCCTCCTGCTGGATGTTACAGAGGAGTCTCCTCCTGCTGGATGTTACAGAGGAGTCTCCTCCTGCTGGATGTTACAGAGGAGTCTCCTCCTGCTGGATGTTACAGAGGAGTCTCATCCTGCTGGATGTTACAGAGGAGTCTTCTCCTGCTGGATGTTACAGAGGAGTCTCCTCCTGCTGGATGTTACAGAGGAGTCTCCTGCTGGATGTTACAGAGGAGTCTCCTGCTGGATGTTACAGAGGAGTCTCCTGCTGGATGTTACAGAGGAGTCTCCTCCTGCTGGATGTTACAGAAGAGTCTCCTCCTGCTGGATGTTACAGAAGAGTCTCCTGCTGCTGGATGTTACAGAAGAGTCTCCTCCTGCTGGATGTTACAGAGGAGTCTCCTCCTGCTGGATGTTACAGAGGAGTCTCCTGCTGCTGGATGTTACAGAGGAGTCTCCTCATGCTGGATGTTACAGAGGAGTCTCCTCCTGCTGGATGTCACAGAGGAGTCTTCTCCTGCTGGATGTCACAGAGGAGTCTCCTCCTGCTGGATGTCACAGAAGAGTCTCCTCCTGCTGGATGTTACAGAAGAGTCTCCTCCTGCTGGATGTTACAGAGGAGTCTCCTCCTGCTGGATGTTACAGAGGAGTCTCCTCCTGCTGGATGTTACAGAGGAGTCTCCTCCTGCTGGATGTTACAGAAGAGTCTCCTCCTGCTGGATGTTACAGAGGAGTCTCCTCCTGCTGGATGTTACAGAAGAGTCTCCTCCTGCTGGATGTTACAGAGGAGTCTCCTCCTGCTGGATGTTACAGAGGAGTCTCCTCCTGCTGGATGTTACAGAGGAGTCTCCTCCTGCTGGATGTTACAGAGGAGTCTCCTCCTGCTGGATGTTACAGAGGAGTCTCCTGCTGCTGGATGTTACAGAGGAGTCTTCTCCTGCTGGATGTTACAGAGGAGTCTCCTGCTGCTGGATGTTACAGAGGAGTCTTCTCCTGCTGGATGTTACAGAGGAGTCTTCTCCTGCTGGATGTTACAGAGGAGTCTCCTCCTGCTGGATGTTACAGAGGAGTCTCCTGCTGGATGTTACAGAGGAGTCTCCTGCTGGATGTTACAGAGGAGTCTCCTGCTGGATGTTACAGAGGAGTCTCCTCCTGCTGGATGTTACAGAAGAGTCTCCTCCTGCTGGATGTTACAGAAGAGTCTCCTGCTGCTGGATGTTACAGAAGAGTCTCCTCCTGCTGGATGTTACAGAGGAGTCTCCTGCTGCTGGATGTTACAGAAGAGTCTCCTCCTGCTGGATGTTACAGAAGAGTCTCCTCCTGCTGGATGTTACAGAAGAGTCTCCTCCTGCTGGATGTTACAGAAGAGTCTCCTGCTGCTGGATGTTACAGAGGAGTCTCCTCCTGCTGGATGTTACAGAGGAGTCTCCTGCTGCTGGATGTTACAGAGGAGTCTCCTCATGCTGGGTGTTACAGAGGAGTCTCCTCCTGCTGGATGTCACAGAGGAGTCTTCTCCTGCTGGATGTCACAGAGGAGTCTCCTCCTGCTGGATGTTACAGAAGAGTCTCCTCCTGCTGGATGTCACAGAAGAGTCTCCTCCTGCTGGATGTTACAGAGGAGTCTCCTCCTGCTGGATGTTACAGAGGAGTCTCCTCCTGCTGGATGTTACAGAGGAGTCTCCTCCTGCTGGATGTTACAGAAGAGTCTCCTCCTGCTGGATGTTACAGAGGAGTCTCCTCCTGCTGGATGTTACAGAAGAGTCTCCTCCTGCTGGATGTTACAGAGGAGTCTCCTCCTGCTGGATGTTACAGAGGAGTCTCCTCCTGCTGGATGTTACAGAGGAGTCTCATCCTGCTGGATGTTACAGAGGAGTCTCCTCCTGCTAGATGTTACAGAGGAGTCTCCTCCTGCTGGATGTTACAGAGGAGTCTCCTCCTGCTGGATGTTACAGAGGAGTCTCCTCCTGCTAGATGTTACAGAGGAGTCTCCTGCTGCTGGATGTTACAGAGGAGTCTCCTCCTGCTAGATGTTACAGAGGAGTCTCCTCCTGCTGGATGTTACAGAAGAGTCTCCTGCTGCTGGATGTTACAGAGGAGTCTCCTCCTGCTGGATGTTACAGAAGAGTCTCCTCCTGCTAGATGTTACAGAGGAGTCTCCTCCTGCTGGATGTTACAGAAGAGTCTCCTGCTGCTGGATGTTACAGAGGAGCCTCCTGCTGGATGTTACAGAGGAGTCTCCTGCTGGATGTTACAGAGGAGTCTCCTGCTGGATGTTACAGAGGAGTCTCCTGCTGCTGGATGTTACAGAGGAGTCTCCTGCTGCTGGATGCTACAGAGGAGTTTCCTCCTGCTGGATGTTACAGAGGAGTCTCATCCTGCTGGATGTTACAGAGGAGTCTCCTCCTGCTGGATGTTACAGAAGAGTCTCCTGCTGCTGGATGTTACAGAGGAGTCTCCTCCTGCTGGATGTTACAGAAGAGTCTCCTCCTGCTAGATGTTACAGAGGAGTCTCCTCCTGCTGGATGTTACAGAAGAGTCTCCTGCTGCTGGATGTTACAGAGGAGCCTCCTGCTGGATGTTACAGAGGAGTCTCCTGCTGGATGTTACAGAGGAGTCTCCTGCTGGATGTTACAGAGGAGTCTCCTCCTGCTGGATGTTACAGAGGAGTCTCCTCCTGCTGGATGTTACAGAGGAGTCTCCTGCTGCTGGATGTTACAGAGGAGTCTCCTCCTGCTGGATGCTACAGAAGAGTCTCCTGCTGGATGTTACAGAGGAGTCTCCTCCTGCTGGATGCTACAGAAGAGTCTCCTGCTGCATGTTACAGAGGAGTCTCCTCCTGCTGGATGTTACAGAGGAGTCTCCTGCTGCTGGATGTTACAGAGGAGTCTCCTCCTGCTGGATGCTACAGAAGAGTCTCCTGCTGCATGTTACAGAGGAGTCTCCTCCTGCTGGATGTTACAGAGGAGTCTCCTGCTGCTGGATGTTACAGAGGAGTCTCCTCCTGCTGGATGTTACAGAGGAGTCTCCTCCTGCTGGATGTTACAGAGGAGTCTCCTCCTGCTGGATGTTACAGAAGAGTCTCCTCCTGCTGGAGGTTACAGAGGAGTCTCCTGCTGCTGGATGTTACAGAGGAGTCTCATGCTGGATGTTACAGAGGAGTCTCCTGCTGCTGGATGTTACAGAGGAGTCTCCTCCTGCTAGATGTTACAGAGGAGTCTCCTGCTGGATGTTACAGAGGAGTCTCCTGCTGCTGGATGTTACAGAGGAGTCTCCTCCTGCTGGATGTTACAGAGGAGTCTCCTGCTGGATGTTACAGAGGAGTCTCCTGCTGGATGTTACAGAGGAGTCTCCTGCTGGATGTTACAGAGGAGTCTCCTCCTGCTAGATGTTACAGAGGAGTCTCCTGCTGGATGTTACAGAGGAGTCTCCTGCTGCTGGATGTTACAGAGGAGTCTCCTCCTGCTGGATGTTACAGAGGAGTCTCCTCCTGCTGGATGTTACAGAGGAGTCTCCTCCTGCTGGATGTTACAGAGGAGTCTCACTTTTCAGATGTGACATTAATTTGGAAACACCGGTTTAACTTGTAATAATGAGACGACACAATATTTAACAAAGTGGTGACACGTTGATAATGTAGTCTTTGCTTTCTCGTCATGTGACAACATTTACGTCTCCTCCCGCCTGAGAATAGTTCCGGCTTTACACTTCCCCGTGTGCGCACATTAACGTGAGATACGACTGTCACTGATGAAGTTAAAACTTGTATTTGATGTCTCATCAGAACACACGGAGACATTTATTGTATCAAACCCTCTAAAATCCTCCTGAAAGTGTACATGTTTTCACATTTTACCATAAAAACACCCGACTGCAGCTTTCAATATTTATATATCGCTGTCGTTAAAAGGCAAATACCCTGTTGACACTTTACTCACAGAAGAAGCTCCATGAATATTTAATGTGCTGTAATATAAAGAGTGCCTGTGTATCAGTGGATCAGCTTGTTTACAGCCTGCGGAAAACAAAAATACAACAGGGAACATTAAAGCTAACCTCCGAGCCGTCGGGAGACGCTCCGGCTCTTCAGTTAGTTCATTACAAGAAGACAAAGTGAGAGACAACAGAGCAAACACACCGGGAACAACGACTTGGCTGTTGTGGAGCAGCTGCAGGTGAAACACAGCTGAGGTTCATGCGACCACCGGGAAACTAGTTTCTGGAGATAAACAAAAGGTTTAGATTTCTAGAAGTCTGTAAGTAGAAATATTTCCCTCCGTACTTCACTTTCTCTTCCCTTATTGAAACTGAGCGGGAACGTTTGTCGACGAGAGGGAGGCACTCCGGTGTCCACCGGAGAGGACGCTGAGGCTGCACAGTGCGAGCCGGTGCTGCGTTCAGGTGCTGCTGTGATGTGGATACAACCTGAAGAAGTATAACTGACAGCAAACCTCCAGCGCCCCGGAACTAAAGTCTCAAGGTGTTCCTTCACTTTGCTGTTGTCAAAGTGATTCTGCACTAAAACACAAATGATCAGAAAGTAAATGATTGTATTTGCTTTGATTAAAAAGGATCTTATAATAACCACACTGAAATGTAGTTTACCGTCAGAAGATTATGTTTTTTGCAGTTTAAACTTCTGTACCCTGCAGGAACACAATCATCCGGAGGTTTCTGCTCAGTGCCGCAGACACGAACTGAAAACACACCTGACATGTTATCATATATGAAGGTATTCATATTCTCTCTGTTAGCTCTGTTTTCTATCTGTTCCTTGAACTGCTCAATAACGGTACGTGTCATTTCCATTGTCTGTAAGCAGCCGTGCAATGCATTCTGGTTGTGTTTCCAGAGGCGGGGCGTCACGTTGCCTTCTCCTCATTTGCATAAAATTAAGGTCTTGGCTACTTATTGCTATTCAGGGGCGTCCAGTGCTACTTTCCACTCCTGGAAACACCTGGAATACATTTAAACTCACATTATGGATCTGAAATGAAGACAAGACAAAGACAGCTTCTTATTCTTATTTCTCGCCTCAAATCTTTTCAGAAACACATTTCGGTTAATTATATTTATAATATACAGAAATCTTTTTTCTTGTTGTTTGGTTTGAAATCCGGGAGCAGACGGTTCTCGAGTGAAAGCCAATCAGGTGCCTCGTGTCACGTGCATCAAGCGCCCGATGCTTGGAGGCGCTGCTGCCACCGGAGAGGCCAAACTGCAGAATTACAACTTCCAGGTCCGTAAGTGAGTTGGTTTTTACCCAGAGACGTCTGCAAGTAAATCAACTTCTAGTACGAACACTTAAAGAGCTCTTAAAAGTTATCTGTGGGTCCGGAGACGCGATAGATTGTCGGTAGATTGTCGGTTGATCGGCAGTCGAACCATTTTGGCTTCATGCACCACTGAGCAACTTACACAGCACGTCCTAAATGACGCCCTGTGGAAACGCACCAGAGCTGTGCCGGTAACCAACACTTTATACAGTTCAGCTGTTGATGTTTCTGAACGCAGATTGGAAGCTGCCGAGGCCTCACGTGACTGTGCTGTTATCCTCCTCGTCATCTCCATGTCTTCTTCTTCTTCCTGTTTTATTTCTCTACACTTATTAAAAAGTGTGCACTGACACTGAGTAAATGTACAAAGATTAACACCCTGTGATGTCTGCTTCCTGTCTCCTGTCACAGGAGTCGAGTCTGGTTTCTGTGAGACTCGTTATCCCCCGTCTGTCTGACAGACACATCACAGACAGACGCCTGGTTCTTCCTCTGCCTCTGTCAGACCCCAACCGGAGAGGAACCCTCTCTGCAGGAAAGTGACAGCCCGTCTAATTGGGATTAATCAACTGGCAGCTCCAGTTGAGTGGCGGCGTCGCGATCTGAAGAGAAATGGCATTGACCCAAAGAGAGAGGTGTATACCGCCCGGGGCCGGCACGTGTACCGATTCATCTTCCTCAGCATAACATTATTATTCCCAACTCCACCACAGAAGAAGAAGAAGAAGAAGAAGAAGAAGAAGGAACCTCTTTAGGATTCCTGGGTCAAGAACAAAAAGCCAGAGAAGGAGAATAGAAACTGAACTAATCAAAAAAGAAAGAAAAAGAGCCGCACTTGACAGTTTCTTCCACCGAACATGTCGGAAGAAGAAGCGGCGGCAGCGCTACATTATTCTTTTTATTCTTTCTCTTGCAGCCATCGCTTTGAATTACAGACGGAATCTTTTGCTGAGAGTCGAGCGTTGAAGAGGGAAAAATCAAAAATTCATCTGAGAGACTTTGAGCAGCGAGGAGGAGTGTTTTGTGCTGGAACCAACATTTGCAGAAAGTTCCAGCTCCTTAAGCAATTATTAGCGGTGATAGTTTGACATGTTCAAGAGTTGTCAACAACTGGCTTTAAACAAAAGTACAAAGCAGAAATAAACACGGCCCGCGGTGGAATTAACTTGAGGGACGTGGAGGTGGATGAATTAAACATGTGCTTCTGTTGCAGCCGAGCGCTCGTGTTGTCTCGCACTGCATCTGTATGGAGAGCAGAGGAGCACTGTAAGAAATGTGTATCAGCTGATCCCTGTTTCATTACCTCATTATTAATATTAGTATTCAGCTTGAACAGCGTCACCACGTTTCTGTTAATGAGCACTGAATTCAAGTTAAAACATGTAACTCACAGACATCATGAAGCTTCCCCACTTCATTACTCACATCAACACTGTTTATATTACCAGTGTTCATGTTTAATATGTACATGAGGCATTATGTAATGTAACTGTGGAGAGTTTAAATCTACACACAAAGTTAGAAACACACACTCTGATGTTCTCATGCTTCCTCTCGTCTGAAGAAGACGAGCTATAGAAGATAAATAAGATATAATGTCTGAAGTGACCGTTCATTGAGCCTTAAAGTGTTTTTTCTTGAACTCTAAATGTTGGAGAATCCTAATGATTTGAAACAATAACATATTTAATATGTTTCTCAGTGCAGTTTGGTTGCTGCGCAGTCGGTGCAGCTGCTTGCATCATTTCCATCGACATGTAATGAAGCGCCCTCTGGCTCCCGGGGGGGTCGTTCATTCAGCTGTTTCCACTCCTGTTTTTCATTCCGTCTCCATTTACTGAAATGTATTCACGCTCGCTCTCCGCTGCTGCGCCGCTAATTAGCAAAGTGCTTAAGACATAGAAGAGTAAAGTTTTATGTCTTTAATCTCTTATTCCCTTGTAGTTCTTGGGAATGAAAACACAGCTTCTTCTTTGAAACATCCGAGTTCTGGATTGTTAGGAGTTTTATTGAAGCAGGAAAGAAAGAAGTGTATGAGGTTAATTGATTTAAGCGGGAGGGAATCTGATACGGCTGAATGTTAAACAACATGACGAGCTAATTGTCTTCACATATAGAATAATGTGAAGACACTGAAATATTTCTCCTGGGAGTTTTAGATCCCAGTTAGACTGATGCTCTTCATCAGATATCTGATGAGATCTTCTCGTCACCTTGAGAGATGTGAATTCATCCGTCTCTCCCAGAATCATCTTTCCTCCGAATGTCTGTGAATACCTGTGTGAGAGTAAAGTCGAAACGTCGAGAGTAAAGTCGAAACGACGAGAGTAAAGTCGAAACGTCGAGAGTAAAGTCGAAACGTCGAGAGTAAAGTCGAAACGACGAGAGTAAAGTCGAAACGTCGAGTAAAGTCGAAACGACGAGAGTAAAGTCGAAACGACGAGAGTAAAGTCGAAACGTCGAGAGTAAAGTCGAAACGTCGAGAGTAAAGTCGAAACGACGAGAGTAAAGTCGAAACGTCGAGAGTAAAGTCGAAACGACGAGAGTAAAGTCGAAACGTCGAGAGTAAAGTCGAAACGACGAGAGTAAAGTCGAAACGACGAGAGTAAAGTCGAAACGTCGAGAGTAAAGTCGAAACGACGAGAGTAAAGTCGAAACGACGAGAGTAAAGTCGAAACGTCGAGAGTAAAGTCGAAACGACGAGAGTAAAGTCGAAACGTCGAGAGTAAAGTCGAAACGTCGAGAGTAAAGTCGAAACGACGAGAGTAAAGTCGAAACGACGAGAGTAAAGTCGAAACGTCGAGAGTAAAGTCGAAACGTCGAGAGTAAAGTCGAAACGACGAGAGTAAAGTCGAAACGTCGAGAGTAAAGTCGAAACGTCGAGAGTAAAGTCGAAACGACGAGAGTAAAGTCGAAACGTCGAGAGTAAAGTCGAAACGACGAGAGTAAAGTCGAAACGTCGAGAGTAAAGTCGAAACGTCGAGAGTAAAGTCGAAACGACGAGAGTAAAGTCGAAACGTCGAGAGTAAAGTCGAAACGTCGAGAGTAAAGTCGAAACGACGAGAGTAAAGTCGAAACGACGAGAGTAAAGTCGAAACGTCGAGAGTAAAGTCGAAACGTCGAGAGTAAAGTCGAAACGACGAGAGTAAAGTCGAAACGTCGAATTTACACAACGTGCTGAACAAACTCACAAACCAGACGAGACTAAAACTGACCATGAAGCTTTTTTGTGTTTTGTTTTGTTTCATTGAGAAATCATCTTCGCTGTTCGGGAACGTTTCAGCGCTCACACATCTCCCTCATCTGAAACATGGCAGCTGCTCCTGTATGAGGTGAGACTAAAGACACACACACACGCACAGACGCACACGCACACACACTCTGTGATGAGCGTTGCTTTAATCCCGTCAGGTCGTCTCTAACAGCGCTCTGAGGAGGGAGGGGTTAATTCAAGCGACGCCATCGCCGAGCGGAACAATTCAAGATCGTCGCCTCCGCAGCGTGCAGGAATATTATTAACAGGAAGTCATCGAGGAGGCGGCGTCTTCTTCTTCTTCTCGAGGTCTGGATTAATCCCACAGAGCAGAATCAGAGCGCAGTCATTATGTGGACGCACCGCGCTGGCTGTATCTCAGCCTGTCGCTGCTGCCTCTCTGCACGCCAACCTTCGCTCTTCATAATCCATTACGCTGTGATCAGAATGCACACTGTTGATTGATTCAAATGTGTATTAGATCAGGGAAGCAGGAGGTAGATTTAGAGTAATGGAGTCTCAGACCTTGTTCACTCAGCAGATGGATGATGGGAGCGTCAGCGGGCCGTATATCGCGGCCCGGCGCTCCATCAGTCCTGACGCCGTGAGATAATATTTGAAGTGCGATGGATGTTCACGTCCCCTCTCGGTGTTTCCTCTTCTTTTCTTTTTTTACCCAGAGTGCCTCTGTGTGCCAATCAGATGCCTGTTATTTCCTTCTTCAGGTGAAGGCGGCGGGTCGTGTTGTCGGCGGTGAGTCGCTGCAGGATGTGACATTAATGAGGTTCCTCTCGCTGGTTTTATCCGCTCTGTGGTTCTCCTATCAACACACTCAAACACATCATTGTACCTGAAAGTGCAGCAACACCTGTACGTCGTCAAAATAAAGGCACACGTTTAGGAGGATGTTTCCTCAACTGTTAGATCAGCTGCTCCAAACGCACAAAAATAAAAGACAAAGCAAGAATTTAAAGAAGGTAACTTGTTTGTATTTCATTTTGATAAATGAAGCTTCTTTTATTGATCTTCTTTACTTACATTAAGAAGCTTTTCATTACATTATTGTTATATATTTATATATATATATTTAATAGAAAACAGCGTTTAGTTTGAATATTTCTCTCAGTGGAACATGATGCATGATCCGCAGGGTGTATATCCTAATATAGATATATATCATATAAATCAGTCCTGCTCATTAATCTGTGGTCAGATGTTAACAAAGAAAACGAGCACGATATGAACGGAGTCACAAAACCTGTAAGATTGTCTCAAGGTGGAGACATTATAATATCGGCTCAAACATGTATTTGATCTGAGGTGCCTTTATGTATTTTAAACAATCTAAAGAGGAATTAAATGTAAAATGCAACATTTTAAATCAACTTGCAAAGCAATTGCTCAGAAAACTTAAAGAACACTTAAAGAAATCTAATTTCTCAATTTAAGGTTTTATTAAAATGGAGACTTTATTTATCGGGGGGGGGGGGGGGGGGGGGGGGGGGGTAATTATATTCATTATATTTCAAATAAAAAAACGATGAGTGCCTTTAAATGTCAGAATGAGTTTAACTGCAACTTATCAGTAAATGTTGAATGAAGTGTTGCACAGCAGCTTACAGGAGACATTCAACTGCTCTCTCTTGGGAACACACCTGGAGGTGGAGAACACACCTGGAGGTGGAGACTACTTCCTGAAACAGCCTCATTCAGAAGCAGCCTGAACTTCTGCTCGTTCTGAAATGCTTTCAGTCCGTTTATTTTATCATTTCCTAAAAATGACAAATAATATTTCCCTTGAGAGGAAAACGATTAAAGTAGTTCAGGATGTTTAGACCAAAACAACATCTTCATCCCCGTCAGCAGGTAAATTAATATTTGTGGAGCCAGAAAATCCAGCAAAGCGTCCCAGCAGAGTGCGTCTCAGCGCTCCCATCTATCAGCAGAGCTCATCACACCCAGTGCAAACCAGCGCCGCCTGGAAACCAGACAGAATTTCGTGCGTCCTTATGTATTTATCAAGATGAATAATCAAGATGAAGAAGCCCCCCGCCCGGGAGCGGCGGATCCTTCACCGCCGACCGCTCCGGCACATCAATATTCAGGCGATCAGCGGCCCATGAGTAAACAGAAAGAAGCGCTGGCCTCGGCATATTTAAAAGCAGCCATTTTAACGCGCCGGCTATTAACTGATCTCCCCGTTATTTATCTCCTCTCCTTGTTATTAACGCCGGACGTGATATTATTCTAATTATATCAGCCCAATCAGCAGTGTCGCCTGTCTCGGCCTCATTTCCATTAGCTTTGTCTTTCACACTGTGAGACTAATTCAATGAGACATCAAACGTTTAAATGGAGCCGAGATGCAGAGGTCAGGAGTTTCTCTCTCCGTGCCTCTGCACTCTGTTATTGCGTCGCTGTAATTGTGTTTGTCCCCCGCCGGATGACTAATTGTCCCGAGCCGCCCGTCCCATCAGATGAACCGCACACTAATGTGTTAGTTTGCTCTCTAATGCTAATATGTGTTCTGTTGTGGACGAGGCTGCGCTGGACACGCAGGTTTACACAGAGGGACAGACGCACGGGTGGAAAGAAAAGAGTGTAGATGAGAGAAACATAAGAGCAGGGGAGACACAATGGAGGACACCATGAGACTTCAGAACAAGAGGACAGGGACAATAAAGGGGATAGATAAGAGGACGGGTCGTGATGAGACACTGATGGGGACAGGAAGAGACATGAAACAACAAAGAGGACAGGAGGAGGACACAATGCCAGGGAAGACAACCGGAGAGGACGTGAGAGGATGGACAACAAAACGAGGGGACGTTCAGCATGATACAAGATAACAGGGACAAAAACATGCAATGACAAGAGGACAGGGCACAAGGACACAGACAACATGAGATTTCAGGGAGGACAACATTACGAGACAAGACTGGAAACAGCACGGGATGACATGAGACAACTCAGAGGACAACAAAGCTGAAGGACAGGGACATGAGGCGGCAGCGAGGACAATGAGGTCAACAAACCAAGAAGACGGGGTGGACTAAACTAGGATTCAAAGATTACAGCATGAGAGGACAGACAGGACAACAAAACATGATGGGACAGTGATGTACGACAGAGGACATGAGGACAACACCACAGGGAGAAAGGAGGACATGAGATGAGAGAGAGGAGGACAACAGGGAGGAGGACAGGGACAACGGCGTGAGAGGATGGACAACAAAACACGGAGCGTGATGCAAGACGGCAAAGAGGACGAGACAACAGGGACAAGGAGAGGACGACCTTGTGATTGACAGTTTGTGTTTTCACTTCATGAAAGTTCATGTACGGAGCTCCTCCCTCTCGTGTCACTGCTGGTTCCAAACAAACAAAGATGGCGACGGACAAAACGTCAAACTGGAAGCTTCAAACCCGTAGTACGTCCACTTCTCATATGCAGACTGTGCTGGGTGTTTCTTTATTCCTGTTCCATCTGTTGACGCTGTCTTCTTGGCCACGTGTCCTTTGTTGAATTACATATTAAAGAATTCTACCTTTCATCAGCATGTGGAGATCTGACACCTCGGCTAGAAGATGAAAACAAATACAGAAAATAAATTGTTGTTTTGGTGTCAATACAGAAGCTCAGATGTTTTAAATGAGCTCTAGTGTTGGTGTGACTGGTCCTTTGTGTGGCTACAGTGATGGGCCACAGAGCTCAAGTTCCTGTGTGTGTGTGTAGGAGGTGTGTGTAGGAGGTGTGGGGGGGAGGTGTCTTGATAATAGTATTTAATTTATCACTTAAAGTGGTGGGCGACCTCTGGGCGTCCCGGTCCCTCCATCAACTCCTCAGCTGCTCCCTTTAATTGTCAGAGCCGAGAGAGTAAATGAAAATCAACTGGCCTCATAATGAATGGACCCCATTACTCTGTTAAACCACACACACCCACACACACACACACACACACACACACGCACACACACACACCCACACACACACCCACACACACACACACACACCCACACACACACGCACACACACACACACACCCACACACACACGCACACACACACCCACACACCCACACACACACACACACACACACACTCACACACACACACACGCACGCACACACACGCACACACTCACACACGCACGCACACACACACACACACATGCACACACACGCACACACACAAAGGCCGACTGAAGGTTCAAGAAAACAGAAAGAGATCTGCATCGCAGATCTGTGTGAGATGTATTTGTACGTCCTGACGTTGCTGGGTTAGGTTTAGGGTTAGGTTTAGGGTTAGGGTTAGCTTGAACAAACCGACCCAGGGGAAGTAGTACTCAGAAGTACTTCATACGTAGTAATACCAGAGAGTAGAACAAGTAAAAGTCCTGCTATGTACTAAAAGTATTTGCATCAAAAAGTCCCAAGAGTAAACTTATGATGCAGAATAATAAGTTTATTATTATTATAATGACTGCTCATTTTAATGCCTTCATACTGCCAGCCACATATCTATCCCGAGCTTTCCAGGTAGCTTCTAACAAGGTCATGTGAAGTTAGCGTTAGCTGCTAGCGCCTCCTGGTCTTCGTTTTGGGTGAATTACTGCGCAAAACATTAATCCGATGCTGTTGTACTGTAAGTAAGTATTTGTTGCTACTTTATACTTCTACACCACAGAGGGAAATATTGTACTTTTTATTGCAGTTATTTTATTTTTACAGCTTTAGTAACTTTGAAGATTCAGATTAATCATACAATATTTTACAGCTGCAATATTTTAATTATTATTTTCATGCACGTTAAAAGATTTTATGTTATTTATCTTCCAGCTCGTCTTCTTCAGACGAGAGGAAGCATGAGAACATCAGTGTGTGTGTGTAACTGTGTGTGTAGATGTAAACTCTCCACAGCTACATTACATAACGCCTCATGTACATATTAAACACTTGTAATATAAACTTGTGTTGATGTGAGTCATGAAGTGGGGAAGCTTCATGATATCTGTTAGTTACATGTTTGACTCTGTTCACCTGTAGTGTGTACAACATGTATGACCCTGTTCACCTGTAGTGTGTACAACATGTATGACTCTGTTCACCTGTAGTGTGTACAACATGTATGACCCTGTTCACCTGTAGTGTGTACAACATGTATGACTCTGTTCACCTGTAGTGTGTACAACATGTATGACTCTGTTCACCTGTAGTGTGTACAACATGTATGACCCTGTTCGCCTGTAGTGTGTACAACATGTATGACTCTGTTCACCTGTAGTGTGTACAACATGTATGACTCTGTTCACCTGTAGTGTGTACAACATGTATGACCCTGTTCACCTGTAGTGTGTACAACATGTATGACTCTGTTCACCTGTAGTGTGTACAACATGTATGACCCTGTTCACCTGTAGTGTGTACAACATGTATGACCCTGTTCACCTGTAGTGTGTACAACATGTATGACTCTGTTCACCTGTAGTGTGTACAACATGTATGACTCTGTTCACCTGTAGTGTGTACAACATGTATGACCCTGTTCACCTGTAGTGTGTACAACATGTATGACTCTGTTCACCTGTAGTGTGTACAACATGTATGACTCTGTTCACCTGTAGTGTCTCTCTTATTATTATTGATCATCATTCTGGAGCGCACTATTCTGAAATATAGTACTTTTGGTGGTTTTAGTGTAGTTTTGATGTTAGTATTTTTGTACTTTTACTTCAGTAACATTTTAAATGCGCAACCTTTGCTTGGACTATTCCTCTGTGGTATTACACATCTACAGTCGCTGTGGACTGTGAGTGCGTCACCAGCGGCCGGCAGCGGCGCTGTGCTGCACCGCTCTGAGGCTCAGCGGTGAGCCAGGACAGATTTGTGGACGGGCGTCTTCACACAGGACGGTGTAATGAAAAGCCTCTGAAGAGTCTCTCCGTGCTAAAGAGTTCATTACGCCCCGTCATCAATCCTTCCTCTTTCTGAAGCATTACATTCATCAGGAAAATTAAAAAAGTGTCATGTCTGCAGTGATTTGTATTCTTCCATCAAAAACACACACCGTCGAGCTGCTTCAATTTGCATATTCTCAGGATGTAATAATAACTCACTGGCTCTGCCTGCACAGAGACGCAGGCTGGGGAAGATGAGGAGACGGAGCAGAGAAGATTAAACCACCCGACGAGGATGGAAACCCCACAAACTGTACAAAACTGCCACTAATTCAGGTTCTTCACATTCCTGTCTCTATTTGTTGAGTCACATTTAACCTGTTTGGTTGGTGTGTGTTTATTCAGGCTGTGTGAACGATGTCACTCAACGTCTCGGCCTGGTGCCAAGGAACTCCGGTGCAGAAAGATATAAAATAGTTCAGCCTTACTGGAGGGTCAGAGTTCAAGCTCTGCACAGATAAAGATCTCCGCCTCCCACTCGCCGTTATCTCCTCTGTGAGGCGACACAAAGGAAGCGGCATGTCGTGCAACGCTGGCATAAATAGATCCATGAACGGTAGATGTGGACCAACAACTTTTTACATGATTACACATAAATGTAGTTACTCATCCACCATGTTGAGGAACGGAGGCGTAAGCGTCGTCAGTGTGTGTGTGTGTGTGTGTGTGTGTGTGTGTGTGTGTTTGGCCCAACCTGCCCGCTGGGTTTCACTTTAAGGCCTGACATTCTTTGTAAGCCGTGCTTGTGTGGACGGCGGTTATTCTGAGAACACATTTACAAAAATGTCTGTGTTCGAGGACTAAATGCAAAGTTGTTGCTCGAATGGCACCTAAACAACATTCAGCTCTTCGATGTTCTGGATTCGGACAGACCAATCAGAAATGTTAACATGTATGTTGTAGGGATGTACGTGGCTACGAGGATATCCAAGCAGTTTAAGCATCGGAACCAGGAGGATTGTGTTCAGTCTGTAGTCGAGCGATGCATTTAGAGACTTGTAAGTGTAGTTCCAGGTCTTCTGGGTATTTAACTTTGTTTCACACATTACTGCTTCATCAGTCTTGTTGCCCCTCAGGTGCACAGGCGGTCAACATCCGTTACTTTTCACCTTGTCGTCAGTCGATCCAACACTTTGGTCCAGAACGAAATATCTCAAAAACTTTTGGATGGATTGTCATTTAATTTTGTACAGACATTTGTGCTCCTCAGAGGATACATCAAACGCCAGGTCAACATTTTAATACCTGCAGAGCTAATTAAATTCCCATGAGCCTCGGCTGTTTTTACTGTTAAAGCTAACGTTAGCATGCTAATTGTTGACTTCTCTTCTAAAGTTGTTTATCAGTGAGAAGGATGTCAGTCTGATTGTTTGCACTGACGAGTAGTTTCAGGCCAACTGTCTGTGGGAAACCTGAGTGAGACGTTGGATGAATGTCTCTGATAATAAATCCCAGTGGTGCTGTGGGGGGGGGCTTGTGGTCACCCAGGGGCGGGGTGGGATAGATGAGGGTTATTACCTGGATGATATATGTATTGGAGAGGAGATGGAGGACACGGCTGACTGAGTCCATTTATATGACGGCTTTGTTAGAAAGTTCAGTGACAGATGATGATCTGCCCGACAACAGACGACACTGAGATGAAAATGATGTTTTAGATGAGGAGAATAAGGAGATACGTTGATGTTTGAGATCAACATCCTCCTTGGACGTACAGAATATGTAAATGTGACACTTCAGTTCAGGGTGCAGGAGGTTAAGACAGATGTGTTCTTTTGAAGACAATGAGGTGAAAAATGCCAAGAGAGCAGCTGGCTGTGAGACGTGTGCAGATACGAGGGTTGGATCAAAGCTCAGCCTTGTTTTAGATGCGAGTCACATTATAATTTGTGTTTTGAAGTGGCAGCACGGTGATACTCTTCTATCCCTTTGTTTAACTTTACATTCTGCATATTTTCCTTCCTCTGGAGTCACAGCTTGCCAGTAATGGGAGCGCCTTGTTCCATAATCCATGAAGAAGGCCGGCGGGAAGACAAGATGGCCGCTGTAATGATGCAAAGCCTTCAGAGAGGAGCAGGCAGAGCTTTCTTTTACTCCCGCCTCTGTTTTTATAACTTCTCTGTGTTGATGTGGATTTATAATGAAAGGAAAAGGTGAAATTCAGGAACGTTGGTACCGAGTGATCAGTAGTGTGAGGGATTCTTTGGAAGATTCGTGTGTAAGAACTTAGTTGTTAAATGTGCTGTTGGAAAGCTTCGTTTCCTCCTTTCAAAGATCTGATTGTTCACTGGTCTCACCACATGTTACCTGCAATTATCTTTGAATCAGTTCTGGACCCGTTGATATGCATCTCATGACCCGTTATAGGTCTAATGTCTAATTTACAATCTACAAATGTACAGAACCCAACAGTCAGTGAGTGCGTCTCTTACGGCGTCGGATCCTTACATACCTTTAGAAGGCATTGAATTCTTTAATCGCCTTAATTGGTATTAAAATTTCTTTCAAAAATCAAAAAGTCTTAAAAAAACAAACTGGAGAGAAAACGAGATCCAGAACCAGAAACCTCTGTGTGTAAGAGCTGGCGACACGCAGGAGACTCGCTACTTTATGACCTACGAGCCGGCTATGTGACCGCGTCATGTCGTGCCACAGTGTACTTCACGTGTACTTCACGTGTACTTCACGTGTACTTCACGGTGTACTCCACGGTGTACTTCACGGTGTACTCCACGGTGTACTTCACGGTGTACTCCACGGTGTACTTCACGGTGTACTCCA
Source organism: Cottoperca gobio (assembly GCF_900634415.1). NCBI lineage: Eukaryota > Metazoa > Chordata > Actinopteri > Perciformes > Bovichtidae > Cottoperca > Cottoperca gobio. The sequence goes on along the minus strand of NW_021166850.1, from coordinate 142,623 downwards.
CGGTGTACTTCACGGTGTACTCCACGGTGTACTCCACGGTGTACTTCACGGTGTACTCCACGGTGTACTTCACGGTGTACTCCACGGTGTACTTCACGGTGTACTTCACGGTGTACTTCACGTGTACTCCACGGTGTACTCCACGGTGTACTCCACGGTGTACTTCACGGTGTACTCCACGGTGTACTTCACGGTGTACTTCACGGTGTACTTCACGGTGTACTTCACGGTGTACTCCACGGTGTACTCCACGGTGTACTTCACGGTGTACTCCACGGTGTACTTCATGGTGTACTCCAAGGTGTACTTCACGGTGTACTCCACGGTGTACTCCACGGTGTACTCCACGGTGTACTCCACGGTGTACTTCACGGTGTACTCCACGGTGTACTTCACGGTGTACTCCACGGTGTTCTCCACGGTGTACTTCACGGTGTACTCCACGGTGTACTCCACGGTGTACTCCACGGTGTACTCCACGGTGTACTCCACGGTGTACTTCACGCTGTACTCCACGGTGTACTCCACGGTGTACTCCACGGTGTACTTCACGGTGTACTCCACGGTGTACTCCACGGTGTACTCCACGGTGTACTTCACGGTGTACTTCACGGTGTACTTCACGGTGTACACCACGGTGTACTCCACAGTGTACTTCACGGTGTACTTCTGTGTTGTTCTCTGTGTAATCTGAATCTTTCATTAATCAACTCTGCGCCTACAAACAACATGAAATAGTGAAGACGAGCGTTTGACTGCAGTGCTGGATCCCGTCGGCCCCTGCAGTTTGTTTTGAAGTGCTGAACAGTAGCCATCGGCACGAGTGGTGAAATGTTTCGCTTCCCTTCGTTCGCTTTAATTTTAATGATGCTCTTCCTCAAGCTTAAGTAAAGTCTTCCACAGTGGGCGCTGGAGCCAGAGAGGGTTTACATCTCCTTTGAAATCAGATGTAAGTATATATTTAATTTTGCTGCTGGATGGCTGGAGGCGCACGCAGACTCAGAGAGTAATTGGCACAGCATTGTGTGCCCTTGTAATGTTGCTGCACCTTCATTATCTGCAGAGTGAAAGATTTGAGTGAAATAAAACTTTGTTTAAAAGACGGAGCTTGTCTGTGAGTTTTCTGAACTACTTACCTGAAAGTTTCTTGACTTTCTCCCACTTGTCAGAACTCAGCGTCAGCAACAATGCACAGAGCGCGGCGGGGAGCGACTATTCCCTCGGTAAACTTCCAGCGGATTGCTTTCCATCTAGAATGTAAATAAGTTGGTGTGAAATAAATAATGTGTACAAGTATGTCTCATAAATGCAGCAGGGAGATTTGCATACTCGCAGGCTGAGGCTTTTCACCCCGTAATCAAACTCCACTCTCTTTGCTCCCAAATATGTTCAATAAAAGATTCCACAGGGTACATATGTTTGGCTGTTTGCCTCTCTGGCTTCATCTTTGTATGTTAATCGGGAGAAAAGTACACTTTACAAAGGTTTGTCGTTTTCCGGCAGCGCTCGGTGACATCTCTGGAACGCGTAAACCGGATCCTGTTTCAGCAGCAGGGGCGACGCGGGGCAGAAAGACATTAAATATTTATGCTAATCGTTGCAAAACTTCCCACAAAAGACGACAAGAGGCTTGTGATGAGGAGCTGTCGAGCGGTGCTGTCATAACGACGAGCCCCAAACCCACGGAGGAGCAGAAATCAAAGGCTCGTGCACGCAGCGCTCGGGTCCCGGACGGGGCGCGCAGAAGGTCGGAGCCCCTTTAAAAATATTTATAATGAAGGGCTGGCATCAGGAGCACGTCAGGGAGAATTAGCAGACACGGGCGTCACCGCGCTGATTCAGCCCTGCAGGCTAGTTGTGCTTCTACCTGACTCTTCAATCTCCTTCAGCGTCTGTCTGCGTCTCAGTCAAGAAGCCAAGGCCTGACATGAAAGTCAGGATGCACGCCTGATAAACTTTGCATATTCCCCAAGAACAAGAGCAGAAGAGAAAGAAATGACAAGATTAAACATGTGCTGCTCAGTAGGCGGGCATAAATAAAAATGTAAAAGTTCCAGCGCCTGGCTTCATTTACATCTGGCAGAGCAGAATGAAAGACGTTCGTCACAGAGAACACGAGCGCGTGTAAAGTCTCGTCTTTGTTTTCTTCATGTGTGTAATGAAGATTCAACAAGCGGAGGCTTTCATACATCCTGTTCTGTTGTGTTATCTGTCGGTTTTTAGTTTTGTGTGAAACACAGCTTTCTGCTTTGTAACGGGGATCCTGCGAGCGGAGCATTAATCTGCGTGTAGCCAGAGGACACGTGCCGGCGCGGGGCTCCTTCCTCGGGCGTCGCTTTGATCAGAGGCCCGCTGGAGAAGCTCCTTCAGGGGGAACACAGAGAGGCGCTTGATCTCTGCGCTTAATTAGCGGCGCGCTCTTTAATTGTTCATTTTACAGAACGGGGAGTGTGCATGTGGCAGCCGGGTGTGCTCATCACAATTCATGACTCGAAGCCTTGATTTGAGCTGAAAAGCCACTAAATGGTTTAACTGACGGCCTCGTGAAGTCTGTTGCTTTTCATTATGCATGAGTGATCTGTTGAGTCTTTTTATCTCTTTTAATTTTCAGATAAATGTCTGTACGAGCGGCTGTGTCAGGTGATGCATGTGGACTTCTTTTTATCTGATGTCTCGTGCAGAACTGCTGAACCGTCGCTCCATGAATAAGCAGTGAACTGCTTGTTGGTCGCAGTCGACCCTCCGGCGACAGAGAAAGACAGAAGACAGTTTCTCTGTCGGCTCGAGATGAGAAAGAAGCGAGACCTTTGGCTCCCGGAGAGAAACTGACAGCGAGCGTCCTGATCTGCAGACTTTCTGCTCATCACCATTAAAACTAAACCTGAGGCGGGACGTGGCTGGGGGATGGCAGGGAGGGGGGGCACCCGGGGGTCAGGGTGAGGGAGGGGACACCTACCACCCACCATCCCCTCCAGGGGTTCTCCACATAATACGGCACTTACAAGATGATTTATGATGATTTATTACATAAAACTATTTTATTTTTTACATGTGGAGAACAATATTCTGCCTTTTGTTTTGTTGTTGAAGGATAAGGTAAAAAGTTTTATATTTTAGTTAGTGTCACTAAATCTCGTGTAATTTTACTTACAATGAGCAATACCACAGTAAAATAATGATAATAATAATAATAATAATAATAATAATACCACACTAAAATAATAATAATACCACAGTAAAATAATGATGATAATAATAATAATAATAATAATAATAATACCACAGTAAAATAATAATAATAATAATAATAATACCACAGTAAAATAATAATAATAATAATATTAATACCACAGTAAAATAATAATAATAATACCACACTAAAATAATAATAATACCACACTAAAATAATGATAATAATAATAATAATACCACAGTAAAATAATAATAATAATAATACCACAGTAAAATAATAAGAATACCGAAGTAAAATAATAATAATACCGCAGTAAAATAATAAGAATAATAAGAATAATAATAACACCACAGTAAAATAATAATAATAATAATAATACCACAGTAAAATAATAATAATACCGAAGTAAAATAATAATAATAATAATAATAATAATAATAACACCACAGTAAAATAATAATAATAACACCACAGTAAAATAATAATAATAATATTAATACCACAGTAAAATAATAATAATAATACCACACTAAAATAATAATAATACCACACTAAAATAATGATAATAATAATAATAACACCACAGTAAAATAATAATAATAATAATAATAATAATAATAACACCACAGTAAAATAATAATAATAATAATAATAATAATAATAATAATAATAATAATAATAATAATAACACCACAGTAAAATAATAATAATAATAACACCACAGTAAAATAATAATAATAACACCACAGTAAAATAATAATAATAATAATAATAATAATAATAATAATAATAATAATAATAATAATAACACCACAGTATAAACATACTCTGTTAAAATACGTACCAAAAGTGAAAGAATAATGAATAATAAGAATAATTTAAAATAATATAAACTCCATCCATCCATCCATCGTCTACCGCTTATCCGGGATCGGGTCGCGGGGGGCAGCAGCTCCAGTAAGGAACCCCAATCTTCCCTTCTCCGGGCCACATCCTCCAGCTCCGACTGGGGGATCCTGAGGCGTTCCCAGGCCAGTGAGGAGATACCGGGGTCTCCTCCCAGCTGGACGTGCCTGGAACACCTCCCTAGGGAGGCGCCCAGGTGGCTCCTTACTAGATGCTCGAACCACCTCAACTGGCTCCTTTCAACGTAAAGGAGCAGCGGCTCTACTCCGAGTCTCTCACGGATGATATAAACCGTATTATTGTATTATAATTAATGTGTTTAATGACTTTATATACTTAAGTTCAGTACTTTACTTTCCACCTCCGTTTAAAACCAACCGTGTTAGTGCGTCTCTCAACACGGTCTGACTTCCTGTCTCTCCGCTCCGAGCACATTGGTTCCTACTGAACACGTAAATCTTTAAACACTAATATATTCCAGTTTTTAAACCGCTGCTCACTAAACTTTTTATCCAATGAACAGGAGGAAATAGAGCATTTGTTGGGGACTATTTGCAGCGGCGGATGAATCCATGTCTGCTGCTCTTTGGCTTAGAAGAAGAAAAGTCCGCCTCTGACACACAAACAAATGTTGGTTGATACTCAAGCTGTTGCCAAAATAATTCATAATAACCATATTACTGCGATATCTATAGAACATTTGAATAATAAAAATAAATAATGCTATTAATCAAACATATTTAACGGGAAACAAAGCGAGAACAGAGAGAAAGAAACGATACGATATCATCATATGTGTTCTCAACATGATATAACATGACACCTTCATACATTCACTGTTGGTTCCAATCTGAAGATGGGATTTAATCAATAGAGAATCTTGAATATCAACAGATTTATTTGGTTCTCGTTTTACAGCTGATTTTAGGACTTTATTTAATTCATATTTTTTAACTTTGACTAAACTTCTCAGAACCGGAACTGGAGAATAAATAAAAACTAGAATATAATAAACTATGGAGACACTACTGAGAACTTTGATCTTGTTTTCTTGCCTTGTCCTCGAAGGTTTTCTGATATAAATCGATGAACAGAAGAAACTTCTGAAGGTGACACATCACCTCATCAGCAAATACTTTTTTAAAACATGTTTATTTTTTCACCGTGACACAGAAACACTTCAGATGTTAAAGTGGATTAATGTTAAACTCAGATCTCTCTGTTGTTGTATTTACCAGATCTCCTGGTTTCACCTTCACAGTCGGCAGACGAGCGGCGGCTGTAATTATCTTGTGTGTCTGCGGCTCCTCGAGCGGCGGCAGGCTGACATTTGGTGCATGTTGGAGTGGCCGTCGTAGTGATTTCTGCTCGCTGTCTGAGGGTTCGGGAGCGTGAGACACAGAGGGGGATGATGGGATTGAAAAGGAAGGCCGGCGATGGGATTATGCGAGCGTGACAATTGAGGATTAGCTCTGCTTTAAACAAATAACACTCGTGCAGGTCAGCAGATCAACGCTCAGTGTGGAGAGCTGAAAGAGACTTCATTAAGTCTTTGTCTCAAACACAAACACTGTGTTACAGCTTCACGTTTGATCTTCATACAACATCTTCATCACCTTTGTAGGATCTACTTTAACGATCTTTGTGTCCTGTTTAGTGGCGGCGCAACACGACACATTATCACTTCACCTTTAACTACATGAGAATACATCGGGGAGAGTTTGTGGAGAACGACGTGCTGCACGACCTTCAGGTTCTGCCTTCAGAAACATTTCAAACGTTTCCGTCATCGAGCGACGAGGATTAGTCGACTGATGGAGGACAAAGCGGCGACGGTTTTACGTTGTTCGTTTCATCTCCGGAAAGATGGCATTAGATAAAGTGATGGTGTCACTTTCTCGACTGTAAACATATGAAGAACTTAATAAAGAGTTAACATCTTTAGCCAGATTCACTTTAACGTTTTTCATTTAGATTTTTTTATTAGCCGTTTAATTTACTAAATTATCGATGATTCTAAAGATTGTCTTTTCATTACACGGTTAATATAACTTTTAATTCATCTCTTCGTCTCTATTTCAATATTTATGTCTTAAGAACGAGTGAAACCGGATCGCTGTGACCGCTGGATGTCCGAGCGACTCCTTCCCTCAACAGAAGAATCAGTATTTTACATTCGTACTTAAAGTATGAGGAGAGAGTGATAAGTCAGGAGGATGTAAACAGTGTGACATTACTTTAAGACATTCTGGCTTCCTACAGGGCGGCACATCGTTGGGTCTCTGAAACACTTCACAGGATCTTTAGAGGCGACTTTCTTTTCGCTGCAGCTCGTTCTCCGGGGGAGTCCATGCTTTGATTCTTGCGTTGTGTCTGGTTCATAAGATCATCAGTGGATTTCACCATGCTGCGTTCACTGTCTCTGTCTGAATTAATGTTGTTTTCTACAGCGGCATGAAAGCAAAATGCCGAAATAACTAAATAATGATACCGATCAGTGAAAATTCTGAACTGATGCCTCGTCAGGTCCGTCTGCACGACAACAAGCAAACAACTTTTAAAATGCTTGTTTTCTGAATGGAGTTTGGTTCCATCAGGGCTAAGCTAACATTGTAGCTCCATCAACACTCAACATAACGTCATTTAGGAAAAAATACAGAAGTGACTTTATTGTTTCTCCCACAGACCACACACAACCGTCTGCAGTTTTACATTTAGAAACATTTCCTCCGCTCTCAGATACGAGCCGCTGTAGCGCTCTGGGTGCTAACGGCTAACAGCTAACGGCTACCGTTTTCCTCCGTTTCTGAGGACATCAGGACGTCAGGAGGAGAATCGTAAAAATTCACGGAAGACGGAAAACAGTATTTTCTCTCCCTCCTGCCAACCTGACAACCGTGTGTTGTTGTTAAATTACATATTTAGTTGTTTCATTCAGAGAACTTGTAGAAACAAGGAGCTAAAAGAGGATTAAAAGTTCATTTTAACTCTGGTTTCACACAAAGCATTTAATCTTTATGATTATAAAAATATAAGTGCACCTTTAATTCTCTTTTTCAATGGTAACTAAACATTTGTCTTGCCTCCTCTCTGTCTCAGTCAAAATCTATAAAAATATGTTGTGTTTTTTGTCTGCAGTAGAAATGCAAATCAGCAAAACTAGCTGGAGGTAAAATTAGAATCTTTAATTAAAGAATTAGCAGCAAACAAACAACACAAAACATACGAACGATTAAAGGAAAAACAACCTGAAGGAGCAGCGCAGGATATTTGTGTCTGACTTCCACTGCAATTAATTATCAAACATTACATATATTATATATATATATATTACACGTCTCAAATATGTGTCTATGTGGGTCTGCGGGTGAATAACAATAAGGTGAAGGTATAAGGTGAATGTATAAGGTGAATGTATGAGGTGAATGAATAAGGTGAATGTATAAGGTGAATGTATAAGGTGAATGAATAAGGTGAATGTATAAGGTGAATGTATAAGGTGAATGTATAAGGTGAATGAATAAGGTGAATGAATGAATAAGGTGAATGTATAGGTGAATGTATAAGGTGAATGTATAAGGTGAATGAATAAGGTGAATGAATAAGGTGAATGTATAAGGTGAATGAATAAGGTGAATGAATAAGGTGAATGTAATAAGGTGAATGTATAAGGTGAATGTATAAGGTGAATGAATAAGGTGGAATGTATAAGGTGAATGTATAAGGTGAATGTATAAGGTGAATGAATAAGGTGAATGTATAAGGTGAATGTATAGGTTGAATGTATAAGGTGAATGAATAAGGTGAATGTATAAGGTGAATGAATAAGGTGAATGTATAAGGTGAATGAATGTATAAGGTGAATGTATAAGGTGAATGTATAAGGTGAATGTATAAGGTGAATGAATAAGGTGAATGTATAAGGTGAATGTATAAGGTGAATGTATGAGGTGAATGTATAAGGTGAATGTATAAGGTGAATGAATAAGGTGAATGTATAAGGTGAATGAATGAGGTGAATGTATAAGGTGAATGTATAAGGTGAATGTATAAGGTGAATGAATAAGGTGAATGTATAAGGTGAATGTATAAGGTGAATGTATAAGGTGAATGAATAAGGTGAATGTATAAGGTGAATGTATAAGGTGAATGTATAAGGTGAATGTATAAGGTGAATGAATAAGGTGAATGAATAAGGTGAATGTATAAGGTGAATGTATAAGGTGAATGTATAAGGTGAATGAATAAGGTGAATGTATAAGGTGAATGTATAAGGTGAATGAATAAGGTGAATGAATAAGGTGAATGTATAAGGTGAATGTATAAGGTGAATGTATAAGGTGAATGAATAAGGTGAATGTATAAGGTGAATGTATAAGGTGAATGTATAAGGTGAATGAATAAGGTGAATGTATGAGGTGAATGTATAAGGTGAATGTATAAGGTGAATGAATCAGGTGAATGAATAAGGTGAATGTATAAGGTGAATGTATAACGTGAATGAATAAGGTGAATGTATAAGGTGAATGTATAAGGTGAATGAATAAGGTGAATGTATAAGGTGAATGTATAAGGTGAATGTATAAGGTGAATGTATAAGGTGAATGAATAAGGTGAATGTATGAGGTGAATGTATAAGGTGAATGTATAAGGTGAATGAATAAGGTGAATGTATAAGGTGAATGTATAAGGTGAATGTATAAGGTGAATGAATGAGGTGAATGTATAAGGTGAATGAATAAGGTGAATGTATAAGGTGAATGTATAAGGTGAATGTATAAGGTGAATGTATAAGGTGAATGAATAAGGTGAATGTATAAGGTGAATGAATGAGGTGAATGTATAAGGTGAATGTATAAGGTGAATGAATAAGGTGAATGTATAAGGTGAATGTATAAGGTGAATGTATGAGGTGAATGTATAAGGTGAATGTATAAGGTGAATGAATAAGGTGAATGTATAAGGTGAATGAATGAGGTGAATGTATAAGGTGAATGAATAAGGTGAATGAATAAGGTGAATGTATGAGGTGAATGAATGAGGTGAATGTATAAGGTGAATGAATAAGGTGAATGTATAAGGTGAATGAATAAGGTGAATGTATAAGGTGAATGTATAAGGTGAATGTATAAGGTGAATGAATAAGATGAATGTATAAGGTGAATGTATAAGATGAATGTATAAGGTGAATGTATAAGGTGAATGTATAAGGTGAATGTATAAGGTGAATGTATAAGGTGAATGAATAAGGTGAATGTATAAGGTGAATGTATAAGGTGAATGTATAAGGTGAATGAATAAGGTGAATGTATAAGGTGAATGTATAAGGTGAATGTATAAGGTGAATGAATAAGGTGAATGTATGAGGTGAATGTATAAGGTGAATGTATAAGGTGAATGAATAAGGTGAATGAATAAGGTGAATGTATAAGGTGAATGTATAACGTGAATGAATAAGGTGAATGTATAAGGTGAATGTATAAGGTGAATGTATAAGGTGAATGTATAAGGTGAATGTATAAGGTGAATGAATAAGGTGAATGTATGAGGTGAATGTATAAGGTGAATGTATAAGGTGAATGTATAAGGTGAATGTATAAGGTGAATGTATAAGGTGAATGTATAAGGTGAATGTATAAGGTGAATGTATAAGGTGAATGAATAAGGTGAATGTATAAGGTGAATGTATAAGGTGAATGTAATAAGGTGAATGAATAAGGTGAATGTATAAGGTGAATGTATAAGGTGAATGTATAAGGTGAATGTATAAGGTGAATGAATAAGGTGAATGAATAAGGTGAATGTATAAGGTGAATGTATGAGGTGAATGTATAAGGTGAATGTATAAGGTGAATGTATAAGGTGAATGTATAAGGTGAATGTATAAGGTGAATGTATAAGGTGAATGTATAAGGTGAATGTATAGGTGAATGTATAAGGTGAATGAATAAGGTGAATGTATAGGTGAGGTGAATGTATAAGGTGAATGTATAAGGTGAATGTATAAGGTGAATGTATAAGGTGAATGAATAAGGTGAATGTATAAGGTGAATGTATAAGGTGAATGTATAAGGTGAATGTATAAGGTGAATGTATAAGGTGAATGTATAAGGTGAATGAATAAGGTGAATGTATAAGGTGAATGTATAAGGTGAATGAATAAGGTGAATGTATAAGGTGAATGTATAAGGTGAATGTATAAGGTGAATGTATAAGGTGAATGAATAAGGTGAATGTATGGTGATGTAAGGTGAATGTATAAGGTGAATGTATAAGGTGAATGTATAAGGTGAATGTATAAGGTGAATGTATAAGGTGAATGATAAGGTGAATGTATAGGTGAATGAATAAGGTGAATGAATAAGGTGAATGTATAAGGTGAATGTATAAGGTGAATGTATAAGGTGAATGAATAAGGTGAATGTATGAGGTGAATGTATAAGGTGAATGTATAAGGTGAATGTATTCCTGCAGTCTCTCCCTCACTGAACAGACAGAACACGGTCTGTCTGTTCAGTGTATCTCTGCTGCCCTCTGCTGGTTGTTTAATAGTAGAGTTTAATCATGAACTACATAAATAAAATAAACAATATACTAAATAAAATACTATATAATATAGTATTTACTTTTTTTTTAATATGTTTTCCTTCGAGCTTTACTGTTGATGCTGCTTAGTCTCAGTCAGACTTTCTGACTAGCTTAAAGGAAATAATTCATTTATTTTAATATGTTTCTTTATTATTATTAAAAACTCACTGAAACAGCTGATTCTGAATAACGAGATTTAAAAAGAATATTTTTTAATTTAAACATTTTAGATCCGTCTCAGTTAAAGGTTCAATGTTTAGTTTCTAGCCACCTGAAATATATAATTAATACAATGTCAGTGTTTCACCTCACTACTAAATATATACAAACTAAATATAATAAAACTACAACTAAATATATACAAACTAAATATTATAAAACTACAACTAAATATATACAAACTGAATATAATAAAACTACAACTAAATATATATAAACGAAATATAATAAAACTACAACTAAATATATACAAACTGAATATAATAAAACTACAACTAAATATATACAAACTGAATATAATAAAACTACAACTAAATAATATAAACGAAATATAATAAAACTACAACTAAATATATACAAACTGAATAAAAAACTACAACTAAATATATATAAACGAAATATAATAAACTACAACTAAAAATATATAAACTGAATAAATAAACTACAAAAAAGAAGATAAACTAAAGAGAATAAAACGACAAAGAAAGATAGACAAAAAAAGACAAGAAAACGACAACAAAAGAGATACAAACTAAATAGAAGAAAACTACAAGGAAAGAGAGAGAAACTAAATAGAAGAAAACGACAAGGAAAGAGAGAGAACGAAAGAGAAGAAAACGACAACTAGATATTAAACGAAAAAAGAAATCAGAGACTAAAAGGATATACACGTGATATAAACGACAACGAAAGATAGATAAACTAAAGAGAAGAAAAACTACAACGAAGATATACAAACTAAATACAATAAAACTACAACAAATATATACAAACTAAATATAGATAAAACTACAATTAAATATATATAAACTAATATAATAAAACTACAATAAATAGATATAAACTAAGATATAATAAAACTACACCTAAATATATATAACTAAATATAATAAAACTAAAACTAAATATATACAAACTGAATATAATAAAACTACAACTAAATATATATATAAACTAAATATAATAATACTCCAACTAAATATATACAAACTAATACAATAAAACTACAACTAAATATATATAAACTAAATATAATAAAACTACAACTAAATATATACAAACTGAATATAATAAAACTACACTAAATATATATAAACTAAATATAATAAAACTACACCTAAATATATACAAACTAAATATAATAAAACTACAAATAAATATCCATCCATCGTCTACCGCTTATCTGGGATCGGGTCGCGGGGGCACCAGCTCCAGTAAGGAACCCCAAACTTCCCTTCTCCGGGCCACATCCTCCAGCTCCGACTGGGGGATCCTGAGGCGTTCCCAGTGAGGAGATATAATCTCTCCACCGAGTCCTGGGTCTTCCCCGGGGTCTCCTCCCAGCTGGACGTGCCTGGAACACCTCCCTAGGGAGGCGCCCAGGTGGCTCCTAACTAGATGAACCACCTCAACTGGCTCCTTTCAACGTAAAGGAGCAGCAGCTCTACTCCGAGTCTCTCACGGATGGCTGAGCTTCTCACCCTATCTCTAAGGGAGACGCCACCCGTCTGAGAAAACCCATTTCGGCCGCTTGTACCCGTGATCTCGTTCTTTGGGTCATGACCCAGCCTTCATGACCATAGGTGAGGGTAGGAACGAAGATCGACCGGTATATTGAGAGCTTTGCCTTCTGGCTGGTGCGGTAAAGTGACTGTAATACCGCCCCCGCTGCTCCGATTCTCCGGCCAATCTCTCGCTCCATCGTCCCCTCACTCGCGAACAAGACCCCGAGGTACTTGAACTCCTTCACTTGGGGTAATGGCTCATTCCCTACCCGGAGTAGGCAATCCACCGGTTTCCTGCTGAGAGCCATGGCCTCAGATTTAGAGGCGCTGATCCTCATCCCAACCGCTGCACACTCGGCTGCGAACCGATCCAGTGACTGTTGAAGGTCACAGACCGATGATGCCATAAGGACCACATCATCTGCAAAGAGCAGCGATGAGATCCTCAGGCCACCGAACTGCAACCCCTCTCCTCCACGACTACGCCTCGATATCCTATCCATGAAAATCACGAACAGGATTGGTGATAAAGCGCAGCCCTGTCGGAGGCCAACATTCACGGGAAACGAGTCCGACTTACTGCCGAGTATCCGGACACAACTCTCACTTTGGGCGTACAGGGATTGGATGGCCCTCAAAAGTGACCCCCTCACCCCATACTCCCGCAGCACCTCCCACAGTGTCACCCTGCACGTCACTCATGTGACTGTAGTGATCCAAGCTGGAGACACATACACAGAGAGACATACACACACAGAGAGACACACACAGACAGAGACACACACACACACACAGACACACAGACACACACACTCAGACACACAGAGAGTACTCAAGTAGACAGAAGTCACTGACCTTTGTCCTTCAGTCCTTTTCTCTGAGTGTAAACTGACCGGTGACATGTTTTATATTCAGCTGTGACTCTTCTTATATCTGATGTTATCACATTATTATGACTTACTATAATAACATTATTATTATTATTATGACTCGTGCATTGATGTAAAAGCAGATTTTACTGTTTGTTGAGCTCATTCTGAATATTAATTGAAGATTATTTCATTATGGATTAATCTGAACATTATTTGCTACATTAAAACTTTGATTGTTTTCTTTGTGAAAACAGTGAAAATAGTGAAAACAGTGAAACAGTGAAAATAGTGAAAACAGTGAAAACAGTGAAAATAGTGAAAACAGTGAAAATAGTGAAAACAGTGAAAATAGTGAAAACAGTGAGAAGTGACCCTGAGATTATCACTAAAACATTACAATTATTCAAAAGGTTTTAACATGAAAAGGTTTTTTGATTATTAATTGCTTTAATGTTTTCAGATGTATTTGTATAAACTGTTTGATTTCATTTATAACCAAAACATTTGATAAGATTTTCACACATTTTGTGCAGAAATATTAATTTGTAAAGTAACTAAAGCTGCAGAAAGAAAATCCTATTTCTACTTCAGTACCTGAACGTCTCATCACACTTTGTGTTTCCTGCGTCTGAACTAAACGTCAGAAAACTGCAAACTAACAAATCATCAAAGTTAATCAATTAATCAATTAAAGTAAATTATGTTTTTATCCCAAACCTCAACATTATTTCTAAAACATTAACATTTTTATTATTATTATTATCATTATTGAAGGGAAAAGCAGAAAACCTGGAACCATCGAATGTTTTCACATTAATCCACTAATTGTTTCCGCTGTAGGGGAGACTTGTAACACTTTCAGGAACGAGACTCAACCATGTGATCTGTAATTTGCTGGTAAATGTATTAAGATTGTTTAACATAAGTGAATAATAAACAAACAGTCTCATGAGTAATGTGTCCTATGTGTCAATAATTGTGTCTTACTATAAAGACACTGACATTATTATATTATTAGTATAAAGTACTTAAAGGATCTGAAGCTGTCACGTGGTGTTGGCGGGTGGCGAGGCTCGTAACATCACAGCTGCTCCGTACTTGAATTCATAACGAAACATCATATTTTATAACCTCTTTGTTTGTTTTGTGCAGAAATGTTCATTTGTAAAGTAACTAAAGGTAAATGTAGTGGAGTAAAGAAAAGTAGAAAAGAGAGAGTTGACTTGAGTTAATGTACTGAATACTGTGTGTATTCCTGCAGTAAACACTCCCACAGTGACCTGGTAAATGTAGTCTTTACTGTCTCTACTTCCCTCTGCTCCTCGTTTCAAACATACACACAGACGGTGAAAAGGTTTTATTTCACAAAGATGGAGGTGATCTGTTCAATAGAGAAGTAAAAACAAAAATGATCTGCAGTCAGCTGATGTTTCAAACCCAGTCCAGACAGAGCCAAGGTCTCAGTCGTCTCCTCCGCACAGACTGAGCAGAGCCTTCTGGTAGTCTCCTTTAGTGTGCTCCTGAACACAAACACAGCTTGAACAATCGTGTGTGGTATTATATATCATATGAAAAATAAATGGATCATATGTCTGAAATACATGTAGTGTAGCATACAAACATTCATTATAAGTAAAGTACACAAACTGGACCTGAGTAAATGTTTTATCATTCATATATTCATATATTCAGCACAGAACAAGCAAAGAAATTAAAACACAAAAACGCTAACCCTTATGAAACACGATTAAACTGCACAGAAGTAAAAGATAATATTGATTTATCTCCTCTCCCCTTCAACAGCAAGAATAAACTGGAGCTGCTGTTTGATTTCATGTTACTTCCTGTTATCTGTCATTTTACTTATCGAGGGTCTCAAGGTGTCGTGTCCTCTACAGGCTGCATGTACATGTTTTTACTTTACTATTTATTTAACATTAAAGGTATAATATGTAAAAAAAAAAATTAAATGTGTAATAACTCGCCCTATGTGTGTATATATATATATATATATATATATATATATATATATATATATATATATATATATATATATAAAATGTATTAATTGAATTATATTTATATTTATGTAGTGAGTACAGAGAAAATGTGTAATGTCCCTGAAGGTAACGTTTCCTCTCTCTCCTGTCATGGTGTCATCAGTCCTGTGTTGTATATGTAGTGAGACAGAGACATGTGTAATGTCCCTGAAGGTAACGTTTCCTCTCTCTACTGTCATGGTGTCATCAGTCCTGTGTTGTATATGTAGTGAGACAGAGAAATGTGTAATGTCCCTGAAGGTAACGTTTCCTCTCTCTCCTGTCATGGTGTCATCAGTCCTGTGTTGTATATGTAGTGATTACAGAGACATGTGTAATGTCCCTGAAGGTAACGTTTCCTCTCTCTCTCCTGTCATGGTGTCATCAGTCCTGTGTTGTATATGTAGTGAGACAGAGAAATGTGTAATGTCCCTGAAGGTAACGTTTCCTCTCTCTCTGTCATGGTGTCATCAGTCCTGTGTTGTATATGTAGTGAGACAGAGAAATGTGTAATGTCCCTGAAGGTAACGTTTCCTCTCTCACCTGTCATGGTGTCATCAGTCCTGTGTTGTATATGTAGTGAGACAGAGACATGTGTAATGTTCCTGAAGGTAACATTTCCTCTCTCTCCTGTCATGGTGTCATCAGTCCTGTGTTGTATATGTAGTGAGACAGAGACATGTGTAATGTTCCTGAAGGTAACGTTTCCTCTCTCTCCTGTCATGGTGTCATCAGTCCTGTGTTGTATATGTAGTGAGACAGAGAAATGTGTAATGTCCCTGAAGGTAACGTTTCCTCTCTCACCTGTCATGGTGTCATCAGTCCTGTGTTGTATATGTAGTGAGACAGAGACATGTGTAATGTCCCTGAAGGTAACGTTTCCTCTCTCTACTGTCATGGTGTCATCAGTCCTGTGTTGTATATGTAGTGAGACAGAGACATGTGTGATGTCCCTGAAGGTAACGTTTCCTCTCTCTACTGTCATGGTGTCATCAGTCCTGTGTTGTATATGTAGTGAGACAGAGAAATGTGTAATGTCCCTGAAGGTGACGTTTCCTCTCTCTCCTGTCATGGTGTCATCAGTCCTGTGTTGTATATGTAGTGAGACAGAGACATGTGTAATGTTCCTGAAGGTAATGTTTCCTCTCTCTACTGTCATGGCGTCGTCTCCCCTTTGAGCAGCGTCAGCGTTGTGTTTGTAGCCAGAAGCTTCATAAACTGACTGTTTATCCAGTTTTAAGACACTTTCTACATCCTGGTGTTTTTAACTCTATATTTGAAGGATGAAGGATTTTAGTTCTCGGACGTCTGGATCTTAAGTTCTCAGAGAAACAAACTGACAAACGTTAGCGGCAGCCGAACAGCGTGCAGGAGAAACTCTGAGGAGAGAAGAGCTCCCATGATGCACCACCACACCAAACTCCCATGATTTATTTTTCCACTGTGTCCTGAACGCCTCTCTGGTGTGTTCATTGGCCTTTGCTTGTGTAGGACGTTACACACACACACACACACACACACACACACACACACACACACACACACACACACACACACACACACACACACACACGCTGGTACTCACGGCGATGGTCTGGTACAGAGATCTTTTGTGCTGCTTCTTAAACTCTGTTCGGATCTTCATCAGGTCCACTTCACAGCGAGAGACCATGATCCTCGTCACCACCTTCTCCTTCGCTCCTTTACTCTAAAGAGACAAACAAGATGGAGGACGACCAACAGACAACAGACAACAGACAAACAGTCAAACAGACAACAGACAACAGACAAACAGACAACAGACAACAGACAACAGACAACAGACAGACGATGTGTATGAGGTTATTAATACTGACAGAAACATTTCACTTCAGTAAAAGTAGCAGAAATAAGTATTATATTAATCTGCAGAATAATACATATATATATTTATATATACTGTATATTATATATATGTATATATATATATTTATATATATATATATACACATATACAGTACAAGTATCTGAAGACAGTACCTGAGTGCAGTACTTGTGTAAATGTACTATGATTTGTACCTTCATGGCTTCATTGAGTCTGTTGGCGAAGTACAGCTGTCTGTTTTCAAAGCACTCCACTGTGAAGATAAGACGCACGTTTAGAAACCTGCTGACGTCCTCCGAAGAACTAACACTTCAAATACAGAGAATGTATTTTAAAGGTATTTCATGCAACTTCAGATAATCGTTATTTATAGTTATGTTTTGGACGACCGGTGATGTTTGTTACCCAGAGTGAGGAAGGACTTCTCCAGATCTCCCTTCACCTCCTTCCTGATGCTCTCCTTCATGTCGTATGGACTGTAGCTCTTATACCGCTCGAACACTGAGCACACACACACACACACACACACACACACACACACACACACACACACACACACACACACACACACACACACAGACAACATGAGACTTTTAAAGCAGAGTATTTATATTATTATTTATAGAGAAAAGTATTTTTATTAACTGTTGACAGAATCAGCCTCCGACTTGTGGCCAGACACAGATATGCACAAATGGATATTTTTTAATATGTATATAAATATTCACTTTTTACCTTCAAAATTAACATAGAACGTAAAAAAAACATTACATTCATGTACTAAACAAATAAAAGCATTGTTGGTATTTAATGTAAAAAGCATTTTAAATGAAAAATAATAATCTGCAATTTTGCAGAATCGTCGTATTTTAATATTATTGTCTGGTGATCCTGTGAATCTGATGCTGTGTGTGTGTGTGTGTGTGTGTGTGTGTGTGTGTGTGTGTGTGTGTGTGTGTGTGTGTGTGAGTGTGTGTGTGTGTGTGAGTGTGTGTGTGTGAGTGAGTGTGTGTGTGTGTGTGTGTGTGTGTGTGTGTGTGTGTGTGTGTGTGACTCACCTTTCTGCAGGTGGGGGACGCTCCTCTGAGCCATGATGGAGATCCAGGTGGCCACGTCGGTGCCCTTCCTCTTCACGCCGGCTTCATACAGCGACTGAGGTCAGAAGAGTGAAGTTACTTCACAGAGCGATGAAGGATTTATTCATTCATGGATTCTTTATTACAAATAATTTATTCATGCCTGAGTGTTATTTCAGGGAACACATTCACACCCAGGAGAACAGAATTATTTTATTTGAATATGCGCATGCTTTCACTCACTCTGGCGTCCTCGTCAATCTTCTCGTAGTCCACCACGTTAGACGGCTCATCTCTCCTTGTCTGCACGAACAACATTAACGTCAGTGTTTAAATGTTTCAATTACAAATCAAATGAAATAAGACTTTAACCTCAAATATCAGAAAACCTTTAAAAACTTTAAAAAGGCAACAAAAGAGTCGATATTCTGAAATAACACAACTACTGTATTAATATAATATAAAGACACCACACAGACACTGGACCTGCAACTACAGGTATCACAACAATCAACTAATCATGTTCATTAAAATCAATAAACATTTATTTAATAAATAGTTTCATTTCCAGAAACTTCGTCTTTTGTGCTTTAACGGCAAGTTTTATTTCTTTGTATTTATTATTTCTTGCCACATGCATTTGGTTTGAATTTACTTTTTAAAATATGTTTCCTCTTCGCGCAATTAATATATTAACATTATTATTGTTGACATTACTATATTATTATTATTATAATTGTATTATATATTAATATTATTAACATTATTATTATCAACATTACATTACATTATTTATTTTAAATGATTATTAAGATTATTCATATTATTATTGTTGACATTATTATATTATTATTATAATTGTATTATATATTATATTAATATTATTAACATTACATTATTTATTTTAAATGATTATTAACATTGTTCATATATTTATTAATATTATTATTATTATCAGTTACAATGTGGTTAAATGAATTAAATCATAATTATAATGATAAACAGAATTGTAAACCCAATTAAAAATATTATGTATCTATATTGTGTTATGTAAGTAAAGCATGTTCGTTTACATGTTAGCAGCATTTAGCATGTTAAATTAAATACTAAATAAAAGAAACCATCCGCTGTGAGTTTTTAGAATAAAGTCCTATGATTATTAACAGTTAACATACGCTGTATGTGCTGCTGTGTGTACCTTTAACTGTGTGTACCTTTAACTGTGTGTACCTTTAACACACACACTTATGTCTTTTTAATAGCGTAAGTAAATGTATGATATCCGTCATCTTTAATCCTGCAGTATACCGTGACAGCGGTAGATAACCCTCCTCATGCATGTGGTGAGAGCTGGAGCTCAATCTAACTATCAACACATTTGTTGTTTGCTTTGTAAAAATAGTGAAAATAGTGAGAAATGCCGTCACGATTACCCAGACCCCAAAGGGACAATACGTTTTACGGTTAGCATCGAGCTACCTGAACCAGAGCCAGCAGCAGTTTAGCGAAGTCCCCTGATGTGTCTCCTGCTACTTCTTTCTCCAACTCCTTCTTAAACACTGCCGAGAGAAACAAAAAGACAAGAACATTATGAAAAAAATCCTAACTTCAATATATCGTATGGCGTAGCTAATGTTAGCCGCAGGAGCTAACTAGCTAGCTGTTTATACTTGATGTTTTAACATGCTAACAGCTTTCTTATGGATCCAACGTCATTTCATACTAAAACCGCTAACTTTAAACGTTAGCTTGTAATGCTACTAACGGAGTCACTTCGTCAGTGAAGGTGAACGATATGAAACATTTCCCGTCATGTCATCTTACAGGACTGTCTCAGAAAATTAGAATATTGTGATAAAGTTCTTTATTTTCTGTAATGCAATTAAAAAAACAAAAATGTCATACATTCTGGATTCATTACAAATCTGAAATATGAAATATTGCAAGCCTTTTATTATTTTAATATTGCTGATTATGGCATACAGCTTAAGAAAACTCAAATATCCTATCTCTAAATATTAGAATATCATGAAAAAGTATACTAGTAGGGTGTTCAACGAATCACTTGAATCGTCTAATTAACTCGAAACACCTGCAAGGGTTTCCTGAGCCTTGAAAAACACTCAGCTTGGTTCAGTAAACTAAATCACAAGTATGGGGAAGACTGCTGATCTGACTGCTGTCCAGAGGACCATCATTGACACCCTCCATCAGGAGGGTAAGACACAAAAAGAAATGTCTCAAAGAGCAAGCTGTTCACAGAGTGCAGTTTCAAAGCACATCCACAAAAAGTCTGTTGGAAGGGGGAAATGTGGCAGGAAACGCTGCACAACCAAGAGAGATGACCGCAGCCTTAACAGCATTGTGAAGAAGAGTCGCTTCCAGAATTTGGGGGAGCTTCAAAGACAGTGGACTGAAGCTGGAGTCCAGGTATCAAAAGCCACTGTTCACAGACGTGTCCGGGAAATGGGCTACAATAGCCGTATTCCCATGGTCAAGCCACTTCTGAACTCAAGACAACGGAAGAAGCGTCTGACTTGGGCTATGGAAAAGAAGCACTGGACAGTTGCAGAGTGGTCCAAAGTCCTCTTTTCAGACGAAAGCAAGTTTTGTATTTCATTTGGAAGTCAAGGCGCCAGAGTCTGGAGAAAGGCTGGAGAGGAGCAAAATCCAAGTTGCTTGAAATCCAGTGTGAAGTTCCCACAGTCAGCGATGGTTTGGGGAGCCATGTCAGCTGCTGGTGTTGGTCCACTGTGTTTCATCAAGCCCAGAGTAAATGCAGCTGTGTACCAAGAGATTTTAGAGCACTACATGCTTCCGTCTGCTGAAAAGCTCTATGGAGATGAGGAATTCATTTTCCAGCATGATCTGGCACCTGCCCACAGTGCCAAAACCACCAGTAACTGGTGTACTGACCATGGCATTACTGTCCTCGATTGGCCTGCCAATTCCCCTGACCTGAACCCCATAGAGAATATGTGGGGTATTGTGAAGAAGAAGCTGAAAGACACCAGACCCAACAATGCTAATGAGCTAAAGGCCGCTATTGAAGCATCCTGGGCATCCATAACACCTCAGCAATGCCACAGGCTGATTGCCTCCATGCCACGCCGCATTGATGCAGTAATCCGTGCAAAAGGATTCCCAACCAAGTACTGAGTGCATTAATGGACATTTTCAAATGTTTGATTTTGTTTTGCTGTTATAAATCTTTTTTTTTACTTAGTCTGAGGAACTATTCTAATTTGTTGAGATAGGATTTTTGAGTTTTATTAAGCTGTAAGCCATAATCAGCAATATTAAAATAATAAAAGGCTTGCAATATTTCAGTTGATTTGTAATGAATCCAGAATGCATGACATTTTTGTTTTTTTAATTGCATTACAGAAAATAAAGAACTTTATCACAATATTCTAATTTTCTGAGACAGTCCTGTATATCGTGATACCAGAATCATGTATTGATAAAATAATACAGTAAATTAAATACTTGACAAATTTATCGCAATTTGTACTGATGACATTAGACATTATGTGAAATAGTAAATTCACTTATAAATGTGTGTTTTGGACATTTCACGTGTCCATTTGATGAATTCACATACAGCACAGATGCTCGTGTTTTCCTCACAGTTCAGTTGTGAGATGTGATTTTTCACATGTGAGAATTGTAATTGAAATGTAAACGTAACATTTTAAATGTCCTGCTCATTGACGACAGCACTGATCACACACAGCCAGAGATATTAAAGAGGCAGAAATACTAACAGCTGCTAAGTTTCTTTTCATTACGGATCAAACGCTTTACTTCAGGTATTATTTGCTTTACTTTAACTCACTCTCTTTGTAAACCGTCTTGATCTCCAGCAGTTCTTCGTTGTTTCTGGAGCAGACGATCTCGATGAGCGTTTCCTCGTCTGTTCCGAGTCCCTACAAACAAAAACCAGCCGGTCAGACTTTTTACACTTTAACACGATTATTATGTCAAACATTATTCTGCAGAAGTGTCAGATGCATAACACACAATGGGTTTAACTACTTTATATACACTAATGGTTTCCAACCTCTGGGTCGGGCCCCTCCAAAGGGTCCCCAGATACATCTGAGGGGTCGTGAGAGGATTAATGGGAGAGAATAAGAAACTAATATCTGAGACACAAATAACGAGACTTTCACTCAGAGAGCGCAGACAAAGCCAACGGTGCATTCAGGTGCTCCTCTCACGGTGCTTTTTACAGAGTTGTGAAGTCGTTCTTCAGACGGTGTGTTCGCAAGCTTTAAGTCGTGATGTGCAAACAACATGGACGCTACAAAGAAGAAGTGTTTTACTGCTCCGAGCGTTTAAACAACACAAGATCTGATTCAGTTCTTCAGACTTGAGGAGGCGTTCACAGGAGTTTTCCTGGTTGAGAACTCGTGTTTCCGATTATTCCAACACCACATGAATGCAGCGCAAATCTCGCAATGATAATTAAAGTGAGACATAATGCGTGTACACGCCCCGTGACTCGGATCAGCTCCAAAATGTAATGCATTCTTTCTCGGCCCGTATTACACCTTTCCACCAAGTTATATGAAGATCGTATGTATCGTATCGTAAGACCAAGACCTGCTTGGTGGCGGTTATGATACAATATTGATCATTTCAGCAGTTATTGAAATGAAACCATGTGAGCAGTTGAGAGGGGAAATGTTTCTGACCTTCATGGAGGATTTGAGCTCACAGGCGTCGTACTGAGCCGTGCTCTTCATCAGACCCAACATCAGAGCCTCCAGAGAGCCGGACAGCGCCCCCTTCAGGGCTACGCTCAAATCCTGAGTAAGGTAGAAAGAAGTGAAATTAAAAACGTCTTTGTGTCTCTGAACATGTTCATTAAAACAGAAACACTTTGAACCTTCTTGGCGATCCGTTCATATTCGAAGGCGATCTCTCTGCGTTGCTCTGCGCTGCGTCTGGTCAGGATGTCGATGACGGTCTGTTCGTCTACACCTGCAGGACATGAACACGCTCAGGTGAAATATCCTTCACACCAGATAAGAGTAATATAATAATTGTTTATAGCTCAGTCATTTTTTATTTAATGTGATGAAAAATATGTAATTCACCACAGCTGTAAGGTGCTGGAAAAGCTTTAAAATGCACCTTGAAATGCTTGAGAAGTGCTTGAATTTGACTTTGGTAAAGGTGTCAGAGCCAAGTAAAGCACAAATATTAATAAAATATCCATTTTAAAGCCTTTTCTCTTGTATTTCCGTGGTGTCAAATGAGAAACATGTATGACTTTCTCCTTTTACAGCTGAACAGTAAAGTAAAGTCTGTTTCTGAAAACATTTGAAGTCACAAACACTCAACGCAGAGGAACAGGATTTTTGCACAGATTATCTCTCGTGTTATTTTTAATAAACTGCAGCTTTAAACTCTCTGCTTCCACCACAATCCTTGGATTCTTTTAGCAGCTGTCTCTGTGTCTGTTTCTCTGTTTCTGTTTCTCTGTTTCAGCCTTTGCAAGAAAATGCTAAATCTTTTTCCTGCAGCTCGCACACAGGAAGTGAGAAAAGTCTCCACACACACACACACACACACACACACACACACACACACACACACACACACACACACACACACACAGATCTGCACGATCTGACTCACAGGTTCCACTTTAGTTTCCATTCCGAGCATAAAATATGGCGTCATGGTGTGAAGAGCTCATAGTGGACAGAAGCCAGTAATCTGAGAACTGAGGAACTCAGACTTCTTGTCTTTTAACACAAACTGATTCCACCACATGCAGGGTTCAAAGTACATTCAGTCAAGTACACATCCAAGGTACTTTACTTTCTGTGTTGAGAAGATTCTCCTTCTTCTTCAGATAAGTCTTTAAAAATCCTCTTGATCAGCTGGAAACTGAAAACTTGTGAAATGTTGACTCCGTACCAAAACCAAAGATGTCTCAAGAGAAATGGACTAAAATAGTAATTAATTCCGTTAATTACTAAAGAAATAAAATGCTCATTAGCAATGCCCCTGGAACCCTCATGTTTAAAAATCCACCTCTGGACACGTCGGTGGTGAAACCAGCTTCTGTTCCTTCATGAACTGAATGTTCAGTTTGAAGATGAGTTACATAACTTCTGAGAACATGTGGAAACTTCCAGTCTTTGGACTCTCACCTTTAGTTTTTACGGCCGTCTCGATCCTGGCGGCGTCTTTGGCCGGGTCGAAGTCTCGTGCCGAGACCACGGTGGGAAATTTGAGCTCCACTTCCTGCAGAGGACAGAGAGGAGGGCAGGTTGGGCAGTTAGACCCTCCATCCAATCACTTACTGCAGATTGGCTGATTGAAATATTAAAGAAAATAATGTCATATCAACGTAATCCTGTCGTGACGTTTAAACAACTTTTCCACAAAAGGAGGCGATGAGGAGACTTTGCAATTTTGTTGACAAAACATATTTTCTTGTGCATATAATTGTGTGCATTGAAAAAGCTCCTGAAGGATTATAAAAGCATTAAGATCTTTAAAAAGTGAAACGCTCACTTCCTTCTTCTGCTTTGCAATAATCTTCTGTACTTTAAATGAAGGTTTCTCAGCAGGACAGTTTGCATAGTGACTTTAACTGTGGATGTAGAACAAAGCTCAGGATTCTGATTTACTCTCCACATGCACACAAGAGAGTGGATCTCTCTGCTGCTGCAGCGTTATCTCACGAGGCCACTCACCGCTCCGTACGACAGCGTCAGTTGGCCCAGAAACTCAGAAACCAGCGCCATGTTGAGTCGACCTGCAGGGAAGCAGCAGGACCGTTTCATCAAACATCACATCTGCTCAATTAATCTGCACAATCTGCAATAGTATCTATTAGTATCTGTTAGTGTCTGTTAGTGTCTGTTAGTGTCTGTTAGTATCTGTTAGTATCTGTTAGTGTCTGTTAGTGTCTGTTAGTGTCTGTTAGTATCTGTTAGTGTCTGTTAGTGTCTGTTAGTGTCTGTTAGTATCTGTTAGTATCTGTTAGTGTCTGTTAGTATTTGTTAGTGTCTGTTAGTGTCTGTTAGTATCTGTTAGTATCTGTTAGTGTCTGTTAGTATCTGTTAGTATCTATTAGTATCTGTTAGTGTCTGTTAGTGTCTGTTAGTGTCTGTTAGTATCTGTTAGTGTCTGTTAGTGTCTGTTAGTGTCTGTTAGTATCTGTTAGTGTCTGTTAGTGTCTGTTAGTGTCTGTTAGTGTCTGTTAGTGTCTGTTAGTATCTGTTAGTATCTGTTAGTGTCTGTTAGTATTTGTTAGTGTCTGTTAGTGTCTGTTAGTATCTGTTAGTATCTGTTAGTGTCTGTTAGTATCTGTTAGTATCTATTAGTATCTGTTAGTATCTGTTAGTATCTGTTAGTGTCTGTTAGTATCTGTTAGTGTCTGTTAGTGTCTGTTAGTGTCTGTTAGTATCTGTTAGTGTCTGTTAGTGTCTGTTAGTGTCTGTTAGTGTCTGTTAGTATCTGTTAGTATCTGTTAGTGTCTGTTAGTGTCTGTTAG
This sequence comes from Cottoperca gobio, assembly GCF_900634415.1. Taxonomy (NCBI): domain Eukaryota; kingdom Metazoa; phylum Chordata; class Actinopteri; order Perciformes; family Bovichtidae; genus Cottoperca; species Cottoperca gobio. Next base: position 116,839 of record NW_021166850.1, on the reverse strand, counting down.
TGTCTGTTAGTATCTGTTAGTATCTGTTAGTGTCTGTTAGTGTCTGTTAGTGTCTGTTAGTATCTGTTAGTGTCTGTTAGTGTCTGTTAGTGTCTGTTAGTATCTGTTAGTGTCTGTTAGTATTTGTTAGTGTCTGTTAGTGTCTGTTAGTATCTGTTAGTATCTGTTAGTGTCTGTTAGTATCTGTTAGTATCTATTAGTATCTGTTAGTGTCTGTTAGTGTCTGTTAGTGTCTGTTAGTATTTGTTAGTGTCTGTTAGTGTCTGTTAGTATCTGTTAGTATCTGTTAGTGTCTGTTAGTGTCTGTTAGTGTCTGTTAGTATCTGTTAGTATCTGTTAGTGTCTGTTAGTGTCTGTTAGTATCTATTAGTATCTGTTAGTATCTGTTAGTATCTGTTAGTGTCTGTTAGTATCTATTAGTATCTGTTAGTATCTGTTAGTATCTGTTAGTGTCTGTTAGTGTCTGTTAGTATCTATTAGTATCTGTTAGTATCTGTTAGTATCTGTTAGTATCTGTTAGTGTCTGTTAGTGTCTGTTAGTATCTATTAGTATCTGTTAGTATCTGTTAGTATCTGTTAGTATATGTTAGTATCTGTTAGTATCTGTTAGTATCTGTTAGTATCTGTTAGTGTCTGTTAGTGTCTGTTAGTGTTTGTTAGTGTCTGTTAGTGTCTGTTAGTGTCTGTTAGTGTCTGTTAGTATTTGTTAGTGTCTGTTAGTGTCTGTTAGTGTCTGTTAGTGTCTGTTAGTATCTATTAGTGTCTGTTAGTGTCTGTTAGTGTCTGTTAGTATCTATTAGTATCTGTTAGTGTCTGTTAGTGTCTGTTAGTGTCTGTTAGTATCTGTTAGTATCTGTTAGTGTCTGTTAGTGTCTGTTAGTATCTGTTAGTGTCTGTTAGTGTCTGTTAGTGTCTGTTAGTGTCTGTTAGTATCTGTTAGTGTCTGTTAGTGTCTGTTAGTGTCTGTTAGTGTCTGTTAGTATCTGTTAGTGTCTGTTAGTATCTGTTAGTATCTATTAGTATCTGTTAGTGTCTGTTAGTGTCTGTTAGTGTCTGTTAGTATCTGTTAGTGTCTGTTAGTGTCTGTTAGTATCTGTTAGTATCGTTTAGTATCTGTTAGTGTCTGTTAGTGTCTGTTAGTATCTGTTAGTATCTGTTAGTGTCTGTTAGTGTCTGTTAGTGTCTGTTAATGTCTGTTAGTATCTGTTAGTATCTGTTAGTGTCTGTTAGTGTCTGTTAGTATTTGTTAGTATCTGTTAGTATCTGTTAGTATCTGTTAGTATCTGTTAGTGTCTGTTAGTGTCTGTTAGTGTCTGTTAGTATCTTTTAGTATCTGTTAGTATCTTTTAGTATCTGTTAGTATCTGTTAGTGTCTGTTAGTGTCTGTTAGTGTCTGTTAGTATTTGTTAGTGTCTGTTAGTATCTGTTAGTGTCTGTTAGTGTCTGTTAGTGTCTGTTAGTGTCTGTTAGTGTTTGTTAGTGTATGTTAGTATCTGTTAGTATCTGTTAGTATCTGTTAGTGTCTGTTAGTGTCTGTTAGTGTCTGTTAGTGTCTGTTAGTGTTTGTTCGTGTATGTTAGTATCTGTTAGTATCTGTTAGTATCTGTTAGTGTCTGTTAGTGTCTGTTAGTGTCTGTTAGTATTTGTTAGTGTCTGTTAGTATCTGTTAGTATTTGTTAGTGTCTGTTAGTGTCTGTTAGTGTCTGTTAGTGTCTGTTAGTGTTTGTTAGTGTATGTTAGTATCTGTTAGTATCTGTTAGTATCTGTTAGTGTCTGTTAGTGTCTGTTAGTGTCTGTTAGTGTCTGTTAGTGTTTGTTCGTGTATGTTAGTATCTGTTAGTATCTGTTAGTGTCTGTTAGTATCTGTTAGTATCTGTTAGTATCTATTAGTGTCTGTTAGTATCTGTTAGTATCTGTTAGTGTCTGTTAGTGTCTGTTAGTGTCTGTTAGTGTCTGTTAGTGTTTGTTCGTGTATGTTAGTATCTGTTAGTGTCTGTTAGTGTCTGTTAGTGTCTGTTAGTATCTGTTAGTATCTATTAGTGTCTGTTAGTATCTGTTAGTATCTGTTAGTATTTGTTAGTGTCTGTTAGTGTCTGTTAGTGTCTGTTAGTGTTTGTTAGTGTATGTTAGTATCTGTTAGTGTCTGTTAGTGTCTGTTAGTGTCTGTTAGTATTTGTTAGTGTATGTTAGTATCTGTTAGTATCTGTTAGTATCTGTTAGTGTCTGTTAGTGTCTGTTAGTATTTGTTAGTGTATGTTAGTGTCTGTTAGTATCTGTTAGTATCTGTTAGTGTCTGTTAGTATTTGTTAGTGTCTGTTAGTGTCTGTTAGTGTCTGTTAGTATCTGTTAGTGTCTGTTAGTGTGTCCCGAGTGTCTCCAGTGGACACAGTCAACAGTACAGTCGAGCTGCTTTATAGTGAACAGATGTTTCCTTCAGGCTCCACATTGTCATGTTTTGATATTCAACAATATTACACACTTAATATTAATATTTCAGTTTTTTTATGCACAAATTGAAAATGTGCATGAAAACGATGGAAACTACAAAGTCGCACGTTTGATTTCATCAGAACAAACTACAGGTTTCCGAGTGGACGAGCAAACAATACTGCGTTAACACCAAGAGCTACAGAATCCAGCAGGCTGTAAATGCCTCACAAAGGTGTGTTTGATTTATTGAGCAGGATGTGCCAGAGGGTGTGTCAGCAGGAGGAGCAGATAAGAAAAATGCATCACAAAGCAAACGGATAAGGAGCCTGTTGTGTAATACACACACACACACACACACACACACCCACACACACACACAATGAACTGTAAAGTCTGCTAGGTGATTAAACAATGACGTTATTGTGATTTAATACATTAGAGAGGAACTGGAAAGCTCTCTCGACCTTTGACCCTCTCACTAAACATTAACAGGAAGTGTGTGTGAGGGTCAGCGTTTCTTAGCAACAGCTGATACAAACAGTCCTGAAGTTTCAGTCCAACAATCAGAATCATTTGTTTAAAGGGCCACGACACCTTTTTAAATGGGCAGCACATTTTTAAGAATGCTTTAACTTTGCTGATATGTTGGATTTATGTTATTGTAATTTGTATTTTCAGACATATTTACACGACCCCCGAAATTGATGCAATATTTTTTTAGCAATCTGTAACAATTTTGGTGAAACTAAAAAAAGGAGCCAAGTAGAATTTAATATATATATTAATATAATCATAAACACGATCTGTGTGTTTCTCTTGATTTAGGTTACAGCCCACAAATTATTATACAAAATTTCATTTGACTTTCACTCCCTATCCCCAGTTTTCAAAGTAAAATGCTGGAATCTATGGTTAAAGAATCAGATCAGACACTTATTTTGAAATGTTATGGGAACCCTCAGCTGTGGTTTATACTTGTAATTGTTTCTTCTGCTGCCAGAAATGTACAAACACCAGGATGTTTCAAAATAATAGCCTTCAGTGAGGGGTGAGTTAGAAACAAGTTGTTTTTCAGATTCCTGCATGTTTATGAATGTTTTGATTGTGGATTTGACATCATGTGATTTTTGTCTTTAATGTCTTTTTTAAAGATCAGTATTAGCCGGTCAGATGAAGAAAGAATCTCATAAAGTCTTTCTGCTTCCAGATAACGAGCAGCACTGCATCACCTCTCTGTGATCCTCCCTCTGTAATGACATGAACATGATACTCTGGTAATTACAGGCCGGGAGCAGAGCGGGTTTGCAGGGAGACTTTACCCGGCCACACCCATCGACCAGCCGGCCGCAGTCACATCAGGAACGCTTCACACGAGGTTTTAGCTCTTAAAAGATTTTTCACAGACGCACTGAGACTCGTTCCACACATGTTTCTTGTCGTTTAAAGAACCATAAAAACACCTAAACACGTTGTGTTGAGTTGAAAGCTGAAAGCTGAAACCTGCAGACAAACAGATGTAGGTGTCCATGTTCTCTTACCTTCAGCAGAAGCAGCAGCAGCAGCAGTGAGGCAGCTAGCAGCAGCAGCTCCGTTAGGATCCGAGCCGGGACAGGGTGTATGCTGTTTATATAGCAGCTGACTCACACACACACACACACACACACACACACACACACACACACACACACACACACACTGCCCTATCTGAGAGCCTGGATGACTCAGTGGACGAAACTTTTACACATCAGACTGAACACATGGACATGAATTCCTCACTGAGGTTCTAATCGCCTCGCCCGCTTTCTGTAACTTAATGACTCTGAACAGATCCATAAAACCCCGCCAGCACCATCACACCCACGTTATCACTCTCTGTCTAGATAAAGCAGAACTGGTTGACCAGTAACTCTTTAACACCAGGTCTGGAGAAAAGTAGAGAACAATCACTGTTTACTGTGTTGCTGTGTTGCTGTGAGACAAAAACCTCAAAGAAAGTTTGTTCACGTGGAGGTGAGATGGTAAATATCATGTGGATTAAATCACACAGAAGAGAAACTGTTGATGTACTTCAGCACAAACCTGTCGGAACAAAACAGGAAGTCAGGGCCATTACAATCAGATTCAGATGTTGGAAAGCGTCCAACACACCTTTGGCAGAGTTTCAGAGACACGGGGGACTCCTCAGTGTTCCAGCTGCCAGAGCAACATGTTGTGCAGAGACTTACTGTTGGGAATCCTTAGAGTTTGTGCCCTAATCATTTCATAAACAGCATATATCCCCTTAAAGTTTTAATGTGTAGTTCAGTGTTTCACCTCTAAACTGGGTCCATACCATCTCTAATGTTCAGAGTTTAGTTGTAGTAGTTTGACATATTTATTGTATTCCATTCTTCTTAATTAGATTCTGGCATATCTTGCACATTGAAGCTTTAAGTTTATATGATATCTCTCACAGTGCAGTAAGTACTAAACCTAACCAAGTTGCTCTCAGACTTTCCCAGCAGTCCCAGTCAGCTGACTCAAACATCCATCTGCTCACCTACTCCTTATTACCAAATTACCCCCCCACAGTATTTATACCAGCCCATCTCCACCTGCTCCTTGTCACATTTTCAAAAATCCTGATTCTGATCCTGATTCTGATTCTGATCCTGATTCTGATCCTGATTCTGATCCTGATTCTGATCCTGATCCTGATTCTGATCCTGATTCTGATCCTGATCCTGATCCTGATCCTGATTCTGATCCTGATTCTAATCCTGATACTGATCCTGATCCTGGATTTTTACCTGTGACCTGCTCACCAGCCGTGCCCTGTTGTCCGGTCATGTTGAAAAGTAAAAGTTTTTATAGTTGTTTCGAAACGTTGTTACTTGAAGGCAGTGAAAGGCCGTGATAGACACGGTTCACACAGATCCTTAAAAAGTCTTTAAAAGCATTGAATTCATTAATCTGAGGCTGTAATATTTCATTAAAATGTCTTTAATCAAACTTTCAAAAGGCGTAACAAATGCTTAGATATGGGAAGTAGGGTTTTATGATTAGTTTTAATTTTTACATTTGAATTTAAAATCTAAATAATTGGTAACATTAATAACAAAAAAAACATTTTCTTTAACTAATATTTAGTTTGTGTCCGGGACGCTCGGAGCACGAGATCCAAATTCAATAAAGATTCAACCAAGACAATATCAACGTTCTCCACGCACATGGCTAATCACTGCGTAAAGTGGACGCAATTGTTGGATTTTCAGTGTCAGATGGACCCCCCAGTTCAGACGTCAAACAGGTTGGTCCAGTGGGTTTTCTGACACTGATCTAACATCCGAAAAGCACTTTGTTTGAAGCAATCTGACGTCTTCACCGCTCTTTAAACTCGTGAACAAGATACTCAAAACCTTTTACTTGAGGCAGCAACACACTCCCAACCTGAAAGCCGTGAGGCGTTTTCGGACTGGAAGAACTCTTTAATTTTCAAGAACCACCTTTTTATTGTGTCTGCACTGCAAGAACTAGGAACGATTGTCCTTCACGATTTTGCTTCTTCAGCTTCTATTTCAGAGTTGGTGCAGCACAAGAGGAACCTTGAATGTACGTGTACGGTGGTTGGTCAACCACATGACCCAATGCAGCACCAGCAACCGCCATTTAAACACCTGTTAGCCGTGCTTGGTCCGAAAACGCCTACAGCCTCAGACTTTGAGATGCTGAATCTTATCTTGGCTGCTTCAAACTGGCCCAGTGTGCCGGAGGTTACGGTCTCAAGCCAACAGAACCACATCATCTGCAGAAAAACAGAGCTGCAACCCAAAGTTATGCATCCGGACTCTCAACACCTCGAATGCGCCCGACTTCTTGCAGAGAAAACAAACAGAGCTCACATTTCAGGTGCAGCGCCCGGTGGCTCATAGCTCCAGTGCACAAACAGAATATCCCGGAGGACACGGTCGTAAACTTCCTCCAGAGCACAAGTAGACTGAAGGAGCAAACTCCCCTTCGGTATCCCTGCAAGACTGCAGCAGCTCCAGCAAAGTCTTCTAGGGTTGTAGTTGTGGTTTTGGCTTCTTTGTCTGCAGCAGCATACAGTATTTAAATCCCCTGTACAGTATTTCAAATGTTACTTATTCCTGCATTTTACTTGCACTATTATGTTTTTGTTTATTTACTTATGTCTTAAGTACTCTTTATGTTGCATTGCTGGAGGATTCTGGGACTTAACATTTTGTTTTGGCAACTGAGCTGTAGCTGCTGTGCATCTGACAATAAAGCATTTGAATCATGAATCTTTGAATCTTGAATATTTGAAAAATGTAAATGTCCTTTTTGAACGAGGCTGCAGAGTCAGAAACCTCCAGCTGTCGGAGATGCAGCTCTGGATGTTGGACTGCATCCTTTCCTTTGTTATATAACACAAACTCTTCCACTTACAGCAGGAAACTCCTGCCGACAGGCGGACAGGCGGAAAGCTCTATTGTTTTCTTTTCTACCTCCACCAGCAGCGAGTTGACAAAAGAGTGTAGAGGAAGAAAACCTGGAACTCACTGAGATTCACTGTCCTCAAACTGATTGTACGACACCGCAGCAACTTCACAGTCCTGCATCTATTCCTCCGTCACCGTCTTCTGGGTGGAGAAAGGAGGAGGCTGCAGGGGAACTCATTAATTAGATTTATGAATTGTGGCTACAGATTTGGGGAGAAACCACTAAATTTGAATCATATGCATTGATCTCTTTTGGTATTTAGCCAGAAATACTTATGAAACTCGGTGTTATTACCGGACTACATGAAGTCTGAGGTCATGTGTGGTAAGGAAACTATGATTCTTGTCTCTGACTTTATAAATGTAAATCCTCCTTTTACAACTCTTAACTTTCATACTCTTTTATAACTCTTGCTGATAAGTGATGTAATCCAGAGGAATGTGAGCCGGACCAGAACTCAAGCTTTGAAACATCAAAGATGTGTGCTGATGGAGATAGATATATAGATATAGAGATATAGAGATATAGAGATATAGAGATATAGATAGATAGATACTTTATTTATCCCAAGGGAAATTCAGGAAAGAGTTCCAGAGAAAAGGTTCTTCAAGGAAGGTGGGACATAACAAGGAGGCAGATTTTTATTATTAGTTAGACGGACATCAACACATGTTATGATTTATGGTGCAGATTTGTAGTTTGTGTTAGTAGTATGTGTATGTGTGTGTGTGTGTGTGTGTGTGTGTGTGTGTGTGTGTGTGTGTGTGTGTGTGTGTGTGTGTGTGTGTGTGTGTGTGTGTGGGGGAAAGTTTGTTATATATATTCACACATGAATACTTGTAACGAGAGGAATGTGTGTGAGGAGGAGGGGAATAAAATATAAAACATTATAAATTATAAATAAAATACAAAATGTTAATAATAATGAAAAAATAATGATGTTTATAAGTAAGTTCAATAACTACTACATAAATAATAATAACAATAATAATAATAAAGAAAATGGTACCAATATGAATAAAAAAAATGAGAATGATAATAATAACAATAATAATAAAGAAAATGATAACATTAAAACTTATGATAATAATATATAATAATAATATATAAAAATAATAATATACCCAATAATAAACCAAATGACGATAATAATAATAATAATAATAATAAGTAAAAATAAATTAAATTAAATTAATCATTTCATTTAGTTTTCTTATCTTTATGTCTTTATGCCTCGGACAGTTATTATGTTGTTCATTTAATTAAATGCTCATTAAATCTCTACCAAAGAAAATCAGGCAAGTTAAAAACTAATAAAATAAAATAGTTAAACAACTCCACAGTGGCAAAGCCGCAGGGGTTGATGAGATCCGCCTCGTCAACATTGCGTGGAAGTCTGGGACAGTGCCTAGGGGGTGGCAGACTGGGGTGGTGGTTCCCCTATTTAAAAAGGGGGACCAGAGAGTGTGTGCCAACTACAGGGGTATCACACTTCTCAGCCTCCCTGGTAAAGTCTACTCCAAGGTACTGGAAAGGAGGGTTCGGCCGATAGTCGAACCTCTGATTGAAGAGGAACAATGCGGATTCCGTCCTGGTCGTGGAACAACAGACCAACTCTTTACTCTTGCAAGGACCCTGGAGGGGGCCTGGGAGTACGCCCATCCGGTCTACATGTGTTTTGTGGATCTGGAGAAGGCGTATGACCGGGTCCCCCGGGTGATACTGTGGGAGGTGCTGCGGGAGTATGGGGTGAGGGGGTCACTTTTGAGGGCCATCCAATCCCTGTACGCCCAAAGCGAGAGTTGTGTCCGGATACTCGGCACTAAGTCGGACTCGTTTCCCGTGAATGTTGGCCTCCGCCAGGGCTGCGCTTTATCACCAATCCTGTTCGTGATTTTCATGGACAGGATATCGAGGCGTAGTCGTGGAGGAGAGGGGTTGCAGTTCGGTGACCTGAGGATCTCATCGCTGCTCTTTACAGATGATGTGGTCCTTATGGCATCATCGGTCTGTGACCTTCAACAGTCACTGGATCGGTTCGCAGCCGAGTGTGCAGCGGTTGGGATGAGGATCAGCACCTCCAAATCTGAGGCCATGGCTCTCAGAAGGAAACCGGTGGATTGCACTACTCCGGGTAGGGAATGAGCCATTACCCCAAATGAAGGAGTTCAAGTACCTCGGGGTCTTGTTCGCGAGTGAGGGCACAATGGAGCGAGAGATTGGCCGGAGAATCGGAGCAGCGGGGGCGGTATTACAGTCACTTTACCGCACCGTTGTGACGAAAAGAGAGCTGAGTCAGAAGGCAAAGCTCTTGATCTATCGGTCGATCTTCGTTCCTACCCTCACCTATGGTCATGAAGGCTGGGTCATGACCGAAAGAACGAGATCACGGGTACAAGTGGCCGAAATGTGTTTTCTTAGACGGGTGGCTGGCGTCTCCCTTAGAGATAGGGTGAGAAGCTCAGCCATCAGGAGAGACTCGGAGTAGAGCCGCTGCTCCTTTCCGTTGAAAGGAGCCAGTTGAGGTGGTTCATCTAGTAAGGATGCCACCTGGGCGCCTCCCTAGGGAGGTGTTCCAGGCACGTCCAGCTGGGAGGAGACCCCGGGGAAGACCCAGGACTCTGTGGAGAGATTATATCTCCTCACTGGGAACGCCTCGGGATCCCCCAGTCGGAGCTGGAGGATGTGGCCCAGAGAAGGGAAGTCTGGGGTTCCTTACTGGAGCTGCTGCCCCCGCGACCTGACCCGGATAAGAGGTAGACGATGGATGGATGGAGCTAAAAAATATAAAATAGAATAATGTGTGTGTGTGTGTGTGTGTGTGTGTGTGTGTGTGTGTGTTTAGAGTTTATTTGGAAACAGATGTGGACAGAATATTTTCCTCTTTCTTCTTCTTCTTCATTTTATTCCTTCCTTTCTGTTTTCTTTCTTTTCTTTCTAACTTTCCTAAAATTCAAAAGAAACACAAACCTTGAGATTTGAGAACTTAGCCTGAAGCAAAGTGTTCCTGTGGAGGTCTGGACTCTGCACGTCTGAGTGGACAAAACACTTTGGTCTCAGGGGTAGAAGAACAAATAAGGATGTAGAAGGAGACTTTTGTCTGATGAATTTAATCAGCAGAGACAAACAAAATGTTTATCTAACTTTATAAACAGGATCATTTTTTGGCATGACTGAATGTTTAAATATACAAGAACATGTTTCAGATGAATCGGCCTCCTGCAGGTGTGTACACAACACTTAGTGACACCTGCTCAGGTCGCTGCAGCACCTGATCCTCTGTTTCGCTGGCGCTGGATTTAACCTCGTTAGCAGATAATCCTGTCAGGGCCACATTAACAGCTTTAACCCGGAGCTGCTGCAACATGCTCACAGAGCGGTAACACACAAGAGGAGGAACATGAAAACATACACAAGATGAAAGGAAATAAAATGTGCTGCTCATTTAATCAAAGATCTTAAATCACCAGCTGCAGAAGGAGTCAATCAAATTACATTACATATACATTTTAAAAGAAGAAGATTATTCTTTCTTAATGAAGTTTGAACTTCTTTTCTTTTTTTCTCTAAGGATGGAGGACAGTTTGTAAATGATGGGACTTCATGTTAAAAGTGACGTATGTCAGGTGACCTGGTGGCTAAAGGTAAAGGTTAAAGGTTAAAGGTGTTGGGGAGTAAAAGTAGTTTAAAGTATTTTTGGGAAGTCTATTAAATGTCCTCCAGTGATAATCAGCGTCAGAAGTGAGAACATTATGTATCGGGCTGCTCGTAGCTAAACCAGCGAAGAGTAACGTACAATAATTAGTGTTTAACTCACGTAACCAGGTAACCAGGTAACCAGATAACCAGGACCGCTGACACAAAGTTCCAGGAGTTCACGCTGATTTATTTCTCACTTAAAGGTGTAATCTGCAACATTTACAGTCAAAAACAGATAATGACTAAATTACTTTTATGAGACAAACGATGCTTCATTAATTAAACGTAATATCTCAGAGAACACGGTTGTTTTTAAGAGGAAATGAACCTGTTGTAATACAACGTTTGAACCATTTAGACTTCCTAATTAAAGTTGTTGCATTTAGAAATATAATGTTTATGAAATTAGAGGGAGTCACCTGTTAAAACAACTAAACCTCGTGTAAATAAATCTGACTGGAGAGAAGACGCTATCTAACCTCTAAATGTCTCCTAACATAAACCGTCTGTTTCTTTTCCCGACTTGTGGAAGCGGTTTGTTTGTTCTTCACGTTTCAGGTTTTGGGAGTGTAATCTGCGGCCCCGTCCGCCCCGTCCACCCCTCTGCCCTTCACTCCCTCAGTAATCCTGTTAGCAGAGTTGCTCTATAATCCTCCCACAGTGTGCACATCCCTGCAGGTCTTCACAGCTCCTTCACCGCGGCTCTGTGAGATGCTGCTCGACCCTCACTGAACAACTCAGGTAGGACGAGAGACCACCAACACATAGACCACATACACCTCCACCCCCCACCCCAAAATAATACTGTGGTCAGCTGTAGAAAGTGTAGAAACGACTAGCACTGTGTTATATGTGTCCGTACATTATCGCAGATGTTTCAGAGAAATGTGTAAATTGCGAATTTTATCTGGTCTCCTGTCATGGTGTCATCAGTCCTGTGTTGTATATGTAGTGAGACAGAGAGATGTGTAATGTTCCTGAAGGTAACGTTTCCTCTCTCTCCTGTCATGGTGTCATCAGTCCTGTGTTGTATATGTAGTGAGACAGAGATGTGTAATGTTCCTGAAGGTAACGTTTCCTCTCTCCTGTCATGGTGTCATCAGTCCTGTGTTGTATATGTAGTGAGACAGAGATGTGTAATGTTCCTGAAGGTAACGTTTCCTCTCTCCTGTCATGGTGTCATCAGTCCTGTGTTGTATATGTAGTGAGACAGAGAGATGTGTAATGTCCCTGAAGGTAACGTTTCCTCTCTCTCCTGTCATGGTGTCATCAGTCCTGTGTTGTATATGTAGTGAGACAGAGACATGTGTAATGTCCCTGAAGGTAACGTTTCCTCTCTCTCCTGTCATGGTGTCATCAGTCCTGTGTTTTATATGTAGTGAGACAGAGACATGTGTAATGTCCCTGAAGGTAACGTTTCCTCTCTCTACTGTCATGGTGTCATCAGTCCTGTGTTGTATATGTAGTGAGACAGAGACATGTGTAATGTCCCTGAAGGTAACGTTTCCTCTCTCTCCTGTCATGGTGTCATCAGTCCTGTGTTGTATATGTAGTGAGACAGAGAAATGTGTAATGTTCCTGAAGGTAACGTTTCCTCTCTCCTGTCATGATGTCATCAGTCCTGTGTTGTATATGTAGTGAGACAGAGACATGTGTAATGTCCCTGAAGGTAACGTTTCCTCTCTCTCCTGTCATGGTGTCATCAGTCCTGTGTTGTATATGTAGTGATACAGAGACATGTGTAATGTCCCTGAAGGTAACGTTTCCTCTCTCTGCTGTCATGGTGTCATCAGTCCTGTGTTGTATATGTAGTGATACAGAGACATGTGTAATGTCCCTGAAGGTAACGTTTCCTCTCTCTCCTGTCATGGCGTCGTCTCCCCTTTGAGCAGCGTCAGCGTTGTGTTTGTAGCCAGAAGCTTCATAAACTGACTGTTTATCCAATTTTAAGACACTTTCTACATCCTGGTGTTTTTAACTCTATGTTTGAAGGATGAAGGATTTTAGTCCTCGGACGTCTGGATCTTAAGTTTTCACAGAAACAAACTGTAGCCGGCCTTAAAGCCAAGCGTCAATAAAACACTGAACACTCTACATGTTTGTGATTTATTGTTGTGCTTTTATACTGTACAGGTAATTTGCAGCATCAGGAGAAAAGTGACGTCTGTTTTGGGCATGTTTGTTTAACAAAAGCGTTCTTTAAGCTCTGCAGTCGGGTCTCCACAGAATTACGCTCCATTCCAACTGAACTGCGTTGTCAATTAACTTTGGGAGGGAAACGTATGTTCTTCCGGATTACGATTGTTTTTTAAGTATCATAAATACGATTCTAATCAAAGTCCATGTATCGAGGAGGTCGGGGTGGATAGGTGTCCCATGTGAAACCGAAAGTCATCATTAAGTTATTTTAATTTACATCCGAAACTTAATTCCACAACAAACGTTCTTCTTTTAACCCAAATCATCATCTTTTTCAAAACCTAACAAACAGTTTTGTTGCGTTTGTGTTTCGTCCACCACACGTTTAACACTGTGACTGTAATGTGTAAGTTAACCGTGCAGTTAAGTCGTAACTTTCAGGAGACAGCGTTGAACGTTGAACTGTTTGTTTGTTCAGCGTTTCTAATCAGAGAGAGTGTATGTCGTCTGGATTGTGAAGCCTCGTGAATGTAAATAACTAAAAGAATTGAGTTGACTTGAATGACGAGGTCCAGTTCACAATGCTGCTGATGCCTCGCCTGACAGCCGTCGCAAAATGTGGGCTTGGATTGTCGGCCGTGTCAATCCGTACTTTTGTCTCTAGTCGTGTGTCACAGGAGACGATAACCGACGCCGCCCCTGGGACGCCTCACAACGCCAACAGAAAGACTTTCCTTCACGTTCCTTCACGACCTGACTTTGACCAAAGTCGCTCTTCAACTGTAAACAAGGCGAAGCGAGAGATAAAGAAGTCGTTCTGTAACTGTTCCACAGCATCGTACACGGCCCGACTGTCTGTGCACATTCTTCTTCCTGGAGTCGGTCCCGAGCTCCTCCTGCCCAACGATATCGTGAAAGACGGCGAGCTGTGATTGGTCCAATTCTGTCATGTCTCTCGTCCGAGTCACAGCAGTATTCTATAATCGCCTAACACGACTCTGAACCCGACACAACGGGAGTTTGTTCTGAGAAGATCTAGCAGCTACTTACAGACACTGAAGCACAATCAGCCAGACCAAACTGAGAGTTCAATATGTTGATGTGCTGGACGTGTGCAGGGATCAGGGACTGGATGACTGGCCTACTAGCTAAGCTAACCAGCTAGCTGACAAGCTAACATGCTCATTTATTGGCCAGCTGTTTGGCTAAGCTAACCAGCTAGCTAACCGTCTGCCGACTGATTGACTGGTTAACTGGTTGAACGGGTGGTGAGCAGTAACACACACACACACACACACCTGTTGTCTGGTTCACATGCACTTCACATTTGTCATTACCTGTTGAGTTGTAGCTGTATTACATCAATGTAATTAATTACATGATGACTTACAGGATACTTTTTTACTTTTACTAAAATTGTTTTTAGTACTTTTAATTGTATTGTAGTCAAAATAATTATAAAATAACACTTTTACTTGAGTAACTTCTAACTAGTTACGTGGCTGGAAAGTTTATTTGATTCGTCAACTTGTTAACTGTCTAATTTGACCAACTGGATGATTAAGCATCAGACTGTTTACCTGCTTCCATAAAACATCTTCATTTAATTAAAAATAATCATAAGGTTTCCTTAGAGAAACCTGTTCTTTGGATATTTCCTTAAAGACGTTTTCATCCCAATGTTGTGTTTTTATCTTAAGTAATTCCTTAAAATTGGTTAGTTGTTGCACAACCCTCCTTAGCATCAACTTAAAGAAGAAACGTACACAAACAGCTACTTAACCTCAACGCAAAGCATTGACATCTGTCCCTCAGCTCTGGTCTCTTGGTGCCTCCGACACAGTTCTTGTCACACATGAAGTCATTGACAGTGTGTGTTTTGTGCCTCTTGGCGTGCTGGTGCTTGGACGATTGTTCTTGCTGGCGAACATCGCTTATTCTGCCGTGTGCGATGCTAACATCTCATGGCACACTTTACGAAAAGCACGAGTTGTCCCGACTCTGCTTTTAATAAATAAGGGAAGGTCTCCTCTCATTTGGTACTTACATAAAGTTTTAACTTGTTTGGCAGGTACAGCTGCGTCTCCATCTCTCTCCCGTTCACTGTGACTCTCATCATATGTTCTCTTCTTCTTCTGTGTTATTGTTCCTGTTTTCTTCTTCTGTGTGTTTACTGGCGGATAACGTGTTTCAGTTAAACATAATACTGTCCCCTGCTCTACCGGAGGACACTGTATACTTTTTAAAATTAGGCCTATTTTTATTTTTGAAAGGTTAAAATATTTAAACGGGAGGACAGCGGGATAGAAGGAAAAATATGGGATAATCTGACGAGCTGCTGCGAGATACATTTTAAAAGCAGTTTATTCGTTGGGGTCGGTGCACCCGAGCTGTCCCGCGGTTACTCACCGCACTTCACATCTTCACCTCTTCTCCCTCCAGTCTGTGATTGATGATGCTTTTGGAGAACATACTGTGACTCCACGTTGTGCAAAGAATCTCAAAAGCTCTCAATCGTCTTCTGAACAGCGTCGTGAAGTTTCGCAGCCGTACTTTAAATTAACATTAGCTACATAGCAAAACTGCAGAATTAAATAAAACTCCTGGTCTGTTCTTCAC
Organism: Cottoperca gobio; assembly: GCF_900634415.1. NCBI lineage: Eukaryota > Metazoa > Chordata > Actinopteri > Perciformes > Bovichtidae > Cottoperca > Cottoperca gobio. Next base: position 101,470 of record NW_021166850.1, on the reverse strand, counting down.
CTCCTTCATGTGAGCGCTTTCTTGCTGTTGTTATCTGTCGTACCTTTAAGATACTTCATCTTTTTACCGGCAAGATTTGAGTTTTTTAGTGAGTTATTTGCCTTCCTGATGTAATGTTTGGATCAAATGTACTTTTTAAAACATGTTTCCTCTTCACATATTCATCAAGTAGTCTGAGCTCCTCTTCCTCACATCATCTGACCTTCTGTTGCTTATGATTATAAATGTTCCTGTGGAATATTAATAACATGTTACAAGTCCTTTTTCTTACTTACGGAATCAGTTTGATATGTTTGTTGCAACTAAACAATTTCCTTAACTGAGGAAACATCAGTGGATGTTTGGGGAGTTGTTCCTTCGCTGCGAGCGTCTCCGGACAGACGTGTCGTCAGATTGTAAAAACTCCTGAGACACATTTGTAATTTGTGATATTTGGCTAAATAAATAAAACTAGATTCTGATTTGATTGACTAATTAGCTGATCGTAAACCTGGCTGAAGACTTGGAAGCTAACGAACTGTTTGACTAGCAACTAGCTAAATGGCTAAAGAGCTAACGGGAACGTTAAAGTGACAAACTGAGCAGCAGTCTGAACGGACGTCCAGCAGTGACGCAGACGCTTTGTCCTGCCAACCTCCTGTGGCGGATTAGGGTCATGGTCAGTCGGCTCTAATTGAAGCTGACGCTCAGCCAGAAATGATCTGAACACCATTAAGCACAGAGCAAAGCAGGTCAGCTGTACACTCAGTGCAGAGAGCGCTTACTACTTTGTTTGTCAAGAATTTATGATTGTTATTATATTTATTAATCTCGTAAACTCTAGTGGAGATCATATGATTTTATTTGAAAGATCCCAAAGTTGAAAAAGACACAACATACACCTACGATATTGTGAATATCCAGACATATGTTATAGATATACATAGACTGGTGCTGCCATTATTAAAAGGAAGTCTTGTAAAAAGTCTTAAAAGTGGCAAAAACAATCTCAGAACATTAATGACTTCTTGTAAAGACTCATGGTCAGATTATTATGTCGTACTAATTCTAATAATATATATTTTTAAATACATTAGAGCAGGGGTCTTCAACGTTTTTCAGGCCAAGGACCCCTAAACTGGTGTAGCATGGAGCAGGGACCCACTGCTTCAAACTCACCATCACGCTGAATTAGTGGGAGCCCTGAGCTTGTGTCTCTGCAACGAGCCGGTCCTATATAGGGGGATAAATTCTTCACCAACAGTAAAAGGTTTCTTCTCTTAGCGACACGGTTAGTCACTAAGTATGACGCTCTCAGTGCACTCGCATGTGTTGATGTGGTGACCATCAGTCATTCTTTATGTCCTTCTTGTTCATGTTTTTTTCTTTCAAAAAACTCCAAGGGCTCGTCTTTTAATGCCGGGTGCCGGCGTTATGAAGGCTTCGTTGCCTCATTTGCGAGCCTTTATATTATACAGAGCGGCGCATGTAACGATAAACACCTCAATACAAGTTGTTTATCGCTACAGGTGGACTCCTGATGTTGTCTTTTAAATGTCTCCTCATTGGATCTTTTCCCTTTTCCAAAAAAGCTCTTTAAACGTTTGTTTAGCCTCATTGTTGCTTGTGGGCTAAATAAAAAATAAAAAAATAAGTAAAGTATCACGTGCCAGACGAGCGTCTTGACATGTGTCAAGAGACACAGACACACAGACAGATGTATCAGGTGTTTTTTCAAAATAAAACCTCTTTCAAAATAAAATATTATTTTATTCGATCTTTCTGTGCGGCCCGGTACCAAATGACCCACGGACCGGTGGTTGGGGACCACTGCATTAGAACATAGGTCTTCAACAGGGGGTCCACAGAGGTACTGCAGGGCGGTCGCAAAATTGTTTGTAGATAAAGCAATTTAAAAACAAAAGTGCTTTGCCATTCACATTCCCTCCTCCGCTGTACTTGGCGAAGGAAGGCGACATACACCCACAGTTAGAGACAGAGCGGAGGAAAGGAGAGGGCTGAACTAAAATACATTTCCACCACGTGTTCTGTGTTTGTTCAGCAGGATGTTGAGCTGGGTGGTGAAAGTCGTTCCCCAGCCGCCTGAGCCTCCGCCCAAAAAAATTGAAGACCAGAAGGGGGAGAAACCTGCTGCCCCGCCCCCTGCGGTAGCCCCGCTCCCTGCGGTAAGCCCCGCCCCTTTCATTAGACATTTACGCTTCGTCTCTTATAGATGTAATAAATGTTGTCAAGTATATTCACACTATATATAGTCTTTGTTGATACGACCACAGGGGGGCGCCAATGTCAAAAGAAAAAAATGTTTTGATTGACAGTAAACATTTGTGATTCATGATTTTGACATTTCTGTCGGAATATTTAAGTCCTACACATACAGTAACTTTAATAATTTAGAAATAGGATTTTTAAATATATAAGTAATATATGTGTAACATATAATAACTAATGTATTAT
>NW_021166850.1:91516-96516 GCF_900634415.1 Cottoperca gobio | reverse complement strand
GTTTGGAAACGGGCAGTGGCTGAATAATATTTGTTCACCTAGAAAATACAACACATTTAGTTTTGTAAGAATTTAAAAATTATGTTTGATGAGAAAGATCTGAAATTGATCAAAAGCCGTCTGAAGATTTGCAGCGGCCAATTCAAGAGAAGAGTCAGTGGCGTGTATAAAATCGTGTCATCTGCATAAAAATGTACATTACAATTTTTGGGTAATATAGATGATACTGCTAAGAATGGACCCCTGTGAAACACCTGTGCTGATGTTTGGGGCACTTGATTTGCAACAGTTGGAACTACTGCCTGAGTTCTACCTGAGAGATAAAACTTCATGGACTCCTCTTGTTTGTACGAACCGGTTGTGTCTCAGTGGAAATAGTTCACTGATGTTCCCTTTGTTCTTTCTTCTGTGGACGACAGTGAGCTTGAAGACGAGTGAGTAATGACAGACTGCCAAATACTGAGCTGCTTTATAAACCCATCAGCACACAGAATGCCAAATACTGAGCTGCTTTATAAACCCATCAGCACACAGAATGCCAAATACTGAGCTGCTTTATAAACCCATCAGCACACAGACTGCCAAATACTGAGCTGCTTTATAAACCCATCAGCACACAGACTGCCAAATACTGAGCTGCTTTATAAACCCATGAGCACACAGACTGAAAAATAAAGAGCTGCTTTATAAAGCTGTCAGCAGGCAGAATGCCAAATAGTGAGCTGCTTAATCAAACTCAACACGCATAATGCCAAATAGTGAGCTGCTTAATCAATCCGTCAACATGCAGAAAGCCAAATACTGAGCTGCTTTACAAACGTATTGACAAACAGAATGCTAAATAGTGAGCTGCTTTATAAACTGTAGATACGTCCAAAGGTACAATCCTGAAACTCTTTTGTCTGGCAGTGATCACTCAACAGAATGAAATGTTCTCACTGAAACTCTTCCTCATGTAGAGCGCTGAAGTCCCTCCGCTTCCCTTCCATGGGACCTTATTTCGTAATAAATATGTCACATATGATGTTTGTCAAACTAAAAGATCATTTAGCGAGTCAAGAAAGTTGCAGTTTTATTGCCTTCGTCTATTTAACTGACTAACATCGTATGTGTAATCCACTTTAATTGTCTCTCGCTGTGAGACCTAAAGCCAACCGCTGCTGTCGTTGATCACGTGATCCTCGTCATGTTGGTCTCGGATAATCAAAGTTTAGAGCAGCTGCCTGACAGACGCATCAATGTTCTGTTTTATTTCTCCTCAGAAAAGGGATGATGGCTTGGCTCGCTCAGGGTTTGGAGAGAGTTGTTCCTCAGCCGGATCTGAACAGGAAGGAAAGCCCACCAGCTGAGCAGCCCCCCGAGGTACAGCAGCAGTTACTGCAGGACGTCCTGTAGGAGATAAAGCAGATGAACACACTCATGTTTTATTAGAGAGCACAAGATCTGCCTTCATGGAGGGATTACTGAACGGGCCCAAAGTGTCCTTCACCTACAAAATGTCACTAAAAAGACGAACCAGGAGGAGACTCAAAATGAGCAACAAGAAACAAAACCACGGTTAAATTAACACAACTTTAATAAGAGAAGGCTTCATTTACATATTTAAACATGAACACTTGTAATATAAACTTGTGTTGATGTGAGTCATGAAGTGGGGAAGCTTCATGATATCTGTTAGTTACATGTTTGACCCTGTTCACCTGTAGTGTGTACAACATGTATGACTCTGTTCACCTGTAGTGTGTACAACATGTATGACTCTGTTCACCTGTAGTGTGTACAACATGTATGACTCTGTTCACCTGTAGTGTGTACAACATGTATGAATGTTACAATACATATCTTTAAAGGAGCTTTTCTCTAAAGGAGCTTTTTCTCACACTCTTCAGCAGAAGTCTCCACTTCAGCAGCACTTACATACACCAAACTTTACACTTTCATTCCTCTCTATATTCTGAAGCTTTGTGCAGAGGGCTTTGTTCACATGTCACTCACAGCTCATGTTATACACGCTACACTCACTACATGCAGGAGATGCACAGAGTTCTGTGTGTTGACAGGATTTAGTGATTTATGGAGTGATACAAAGACAGATCCAGAATCTGTACAAACCTTTGACATGTGAACAACATGAAACACTTTGACCCTGCTTCATCCAGACTTCTCTTTAGATCTGGACATGGAGCAGATCAGCACATATTTAATAACATAATGCCTCATTTACATATTTAAACATCACATCTCAGTAAACTTGTAATACTGAAAGTAAATGTGTTAATGTGAGTAATGAAGTGGGGAAGTTTCCTGATATCTGTTTGTTAAATATTTTACTGTAGATTTTCAGATTACGACTAAAATGTCCAGAATAACCTTTAAGAATAAAAGTCAGAAATGTCCCTGAAAAACGGAATAACTCTGAATGAATGAAGTTCTGGTTATTTAACAAAATATGTAAAGTTGAAAAATTATATTTTTTTATATATTAAACAAATATAAAATCCTACATTTCCCATGATGCACCTTACCCAGACAATCCTGATCGATATTATAAACCGGACACACGACCTGAGCTTGATGTGTGAAACTGGTGGCAGTGCTCCCCCCCCCCTGCTGGTCATGTGACCTTGTGTGTTTGTTTCTCCTCAGGTGTGTCAAGCAGCTGCTGGAAAAGGTGAGAACAGATGTGAATATTCCTGCAGAGACGGAGCCGAGACTCAGACTGCACGTTCAATTAATCTCTGCTTTATTATATTATTTATTATAGCTGCAGAGCTTCAGGTCACTGCGGTGGGACGAGAGGACAACACTGACAGACCACTGCCCCCCAGGTGTGTGTGTGTGTGTCTGTGTCTGTGTGTGTGTGTCTGTGTGTGTGTCCGTGTCTGTGTCTGTGTCTGTGTGTCTGTGTGTGTGTGTGTCCTCTTCACCTTGCTGTCAGACGGCCTCTCTGACTCTACACCAGACTCCAGTGACAAAAACAGTCACAGGAGTCGTCTACAGCTGTCTGTTAGTTAGTTATTGTGTGACTTTGGTGTAAAAGTCTAATTTACATGATTTGATTAAGTTGTACTTCCTGTTTGGGTTGAGACATTTCTGAATCTGCTGGTACTGACTGCTGGAAAATGTTGTGAGAAAGTAAGCGAACGCTAACAAGGATTTTAAAATGCATAAGAAGAATGAGTCCGAGCCTCTGAAAACCTAATTTCTCACTATAATTTTTATATGATAACAAGATAAATAGTATGTTGTTAAAACAAGAAAATGTAACAATCTGTATTGAAAAACATTTAGTTATATAATAACCTGCTGTATCATGTGTGATATATGAATATATATATATATATATATATATATATATATATATATATATATATATATATATGTGTGTTTGTGATCCTGACAGGATGATAGACTGGATTAAACAGGGCATAGAGAAGGTCGTTCCTCAGCCGGAGATTCATCTTCACACAAAGACAGAAGTCAACGAGAAGACTGAAGCTGCAGCTAAAGGTCAGGCTCATCATTGTGTGTATCCTCCAGCACAACATCAGAGTTAAATACAATACGTACACATACGTATTGTATACGTAACTGATATATCCATCCATCCATCCATCCATCCATCGTCTACCGCTTATCCGGGATCGGGTCGTGGGGGCAGCAGCTCCAGTAAGGAACCCCAATCTTCCCTTCTCCGGGCCACATCCTCCAGCTCCGACTGGGGGATCCTGAGGCGTTCCCAGTGAGGAGCTATAATCTCTCCACCGAGTCCTGGGTCTTCCCCGGGGTCTCCTCCCAGCTGGACGGGCCTGGAACACCGCCCTAGGGAGGCACCCAGGTGGCATCCTTACTAGATGCCCGAACCACCTCAACTGGCTCCTTTCAACGTAAAGGAGCAGCGGCTCTACTCCGAGTCTCTCACGGATGGCTGAGCTTCTCACCCTATCTCTAAGGGAGACGCCAGCTACCCGTCTGAGAAAACCCATTTCGGCCGCTTGTACCCGTGATCTCGTTCTTTCGGGTCATGACCCAGCCTTCATGACCATAGGTGAGGGTAGGAACGAAGATCGACCGGTATATTGAGAGCTTTGCCTTCTGGCTCAGCTCTCTTTTCGTCACAACGGTTCGGTAAAGTGACTGTAATACCGCCCCCGCTGCTCCGATTCTCCGGCCAATCTCTCGCTCCATCCTCCTCTCACTCGCGAACAAGACCCCGAGGTACTTGAACTCCTTCACTTGGGGTAATGGCTCATTCCCTACCCGGAGCAGGCAATCCACCGGTTTCCTGCTCAGAGCCATGGCCTCAGATTTTGAGGTGCTGATCCTCATCCCAACCGCTGCACACTCGGCTGCGAACCGATCCAGTGACTGTTGAAGGTCACAGACCAATGATGCCATCAGGACCACATCATCTGCAAAGAGCAGCGATGAGATCCTCAGGTCACCGAACTGCAACCCCTCTCCTCCACGACTACGCCTCGATATCCTATCCATGAAAATCACGAACAGGATTGGTGATAAAGCGCAGCCCTGGTGGAGGCCAACATTCACTGGAAACGAGTCCAACTTACTGCCGAGTATCCAGACACAACTCTCGCTTTGGGTGTACAGGGATTGGATGGCCCTCAAAAGTGACCCCCTCACCCCATACTCCTGCAGCACCTCCCACAGTATCATCCGGGGGACCCGGTCATACGCCTTCTCCAAATCCACAAAACACATGTAGACCGGATGGGCGTACTCCCAGGCCCCCTCCAGGATCCTTGCGACAGTAAAGAGTTGGTCTGTTGTTCCACGACCAGGACGGAATCCGCATTGTTCCTCTTCAATCAGAGGTTCGACTACCGGCCGAACCCTCCTTTCCAGTACCTTGGAGTAGACTTTACCAGGCAGGCTGAGGCTTGAGGCACCTAAGACCTTGAGACCACAGCTCATCACCGCAGCTTCAGCAATAGAGGTTTTGAACATCGCCCACTCAGTTTCAATGCCCCCAACCTCCA
>NW_021166850.1:21516-86516 GCF_900634415.1 Cottoperca gobio | reverse complement strand
ATTAATCTTTAAGATTCAAAACAGATAAATTCATGAAAATAAAAGTTTGTACATCTTCTTGAATTGATTTAAAGTTTTATATCCAAACCATTCAACAAATTGAAATACACTTTTCAAAGCGGTACGAACGCAAAGGTTTTGTCATTAAATTCTTAATGATTTAATAAATGATATACGAGCCGAGTCAGAATATAGACAAACATATCCAGAACCATCAGCTCTCTATTATCCGTGACATGAATTTATAATTGTTGATATGTGTTAGGGCACGCACACACACACACACACACACACATTTATATATATATATACATATGTAGATAATCCTCAGTCCTGCTCTTCCTGCCATGCGGCGTTCAGTCAGCATCGTACAGGAGAAGACCGACCTGGTGCTGGAGGACGTGGGACAGGACGAGGACAAGGAGGACAAGCAGACGGAGAAGAAGGTGAGAAAGAAGTTACAGAACAACATGCACAAGTTATTATTTCATGACCATGTCACAATCCCTTACTGTACTCCTGTAAACATACATTGGATTCTGACATTCATGTTAACCAGACTATGGAAAGTGCAAAGTGCTGTGGTACCAGATAAGTCCCATGGTACTGTGGGGAAGGGTACTACAGTAGTTGCAGAGAAGGTACTATAGCACTTCGGATACAAGAGTGCTGTGCTAGTAGTACCCCACAGACTGCTGTGGGGATCTATGTGGTACCAGGACAAGTCCCATGGTAGCATCAGGACACCTCGAAGGGTAACGGCGTTGTACCGTGGTACGTAGGTACCTTGGTACCGTAAAGGGTACCATGGCAATAATGGCAACAATGCTATGATATTTCAAAAGGTACTAGAATAGTACGCGACAGAGATTTCTTACACGTGAAGATATTGAAAGTGAGAACTCTCTTTGTGGTTGCAGACAGAAGATGCAGAGACCCAGATGGATCAATGCTCTCCACCAATGGACAGCATCGAGAAGGAGGCTGCAGAGGGTCCGACTCACATGGAGGAAAGGTAAGCAGCGACTCCCTCTGCCTAATTTACTCTATTTTCCTTTTTTTATGCTCTTTCTCTTTTTCTGTGCACTAGAGACAAAGTGAGATATCTCAGCGGCTAAAGGCCTTTGTTGTTGTAGGATGTCATAACATTTGTAGCTTTTACGGGGACACTAGCAAGGCTTGCAGGCTGGATTTAGTTTTTCTTTTGTCTTTAATAGCGTAAGTTTCTTGAGTTTTAGTGATTCCCTGTTGTACAGACTGCGGCAGGATCTTCTGGAGGCGGCCCGCATCGCAGAGGAGATCGCCAGGAAGGCAGCGGAGGATGCAGTCCGACAGCTGGAGGTGGAGCATTCGGCTAAGATCGTTATAGAAACGCTGCCAGAGTCCAACGAGCAGTAAGTCACAGAACAGCACATGCACTAGACACATAACCCTGCATCTCAGGAACTAACGAGAAAGACCTTTCTTTTGAGCTAGTATTTATTTAATTAATGCCCTTTAGCTTAGTTGAAATGGAATAGTCTTTTAGAACACATGATACTTGCAGTCAAGCACACATCAAACACACTGTCCTGCTGTTTGTTCTCAACAGACTGCCCAATATCCAGGAGGAGGAAAACGAGGACGACCCAGAGTAAGTCCATCTTCATGAGACACACACCACCACCTGCTGCTCACATACTCCTGAAACTGATATGGGCGAGTCAGAACTCGGCACTGATTGGATAGGCTTACCTTACTTACGTACTTTATGTTGCATATTACTCTCATTTGGCATCAATTTGTACTGGATCTAAAAGGTACAGAACTTCTCTTCTCATCTGACTCTAAGGTGTTAGACTCAGAGGGTTTTATGTTGAAGTATAACTTTAATGGACTCAATTTCGTTGGAGGAAGTGTTTTGTGTTTGGTCGTTTGAACCAACTGAACTGAATCACTTCCTGAAGCAATCCGTTCGTTAGGTAAAGGCTTGCCCCTGCAAAAAGATGGAGGGGCGCTCTCATACGTGTTATGAATCTGTAGACCATCACCAACTTTAATATAATTACATTACGTCATCCTCTTATGGCGTTCTGTAAGATGTCATTATATGTTGGTATGGGTTGCGTACTGCCTGTGCATAAGCTTCCTCTAAGAGGTATTAACTTGGTATGATCAGATATACTAAGCTTTTTAGAGTGAGCTGAAGTCCTGCCCTGTTCCAGAATAATATCTTAATATAGGGTGTCGGTCAAAACTGGACTCTCTCGATTCCTCGGCTGCACCTACAGATCCCTCATGAAAATCACAAAGAGATGATTTACTGGCGTAGATGGACAGTTTCAGAGGACTGTCTTCATAATCCCAAGATATCCTGGGTTCATCGGCTTTCTCTTCTTCCTCAAAACAAATATAGATCGGATGAAATTCTAATGACTCCACAACCAGTAAGGAATAGTCCCGATGGTCCTTTCTAGCTCCCTAGAATGCGTTCCTGACTTTCAAGTCCTCTTTTATCATTTTTGTCGTATTGTCCAGGGATGTCAACCAAAGCAGACAAACAATATGTGGAATACTTTTCCATAAGTATCACTCTTCGGCAAATATGGAAGAGAAGTTGATTTAGTGCAGGAGTACCGAGAGCTTTATGATCTGTCCAGTGTTTTCTTTATATCCATAGGTTAGAAATTTCACACGATCATTAGCATCCTCTGCTTTGGTGTTTCACCGAGTGCAGGGCTCACTGTAGCCTTTCCACACACACAGAAGAGACAGAAACAGAGTTTCCCAGAGGAAAACACTGCTAACACTAAAATAACTCCTGGAAGAAGATCAGATGGTACCTGCCTCCACGCCTATAAAGGTTGGCCCCCTTGCGCCCGGCCGACGCAGCTCGCGTTTTCCTGCCGGTAAAAGACGCGGCATGTGTCCCAGGCGTAAGACCGGCATGCCTGTTTCAGTACCCGGTCTTATGATGAAGGACACACCAGAGTCCACCAAAGTGCAATGGTCTGATACCAGGTTTTAACACTGACACTCAGAACCAAAGTAGGTCAAAGTGTTATTATATATTGTAGTTGTATCTTTGTTGAAATGACAAGGTGTTGAAGTTCTTGTCAAGTTGTCCATTTATCTTAGCTTAGCTTTCCTAGCGCTAGGTTAGCTTGGATCTAGGGCGGGACTTTTGTTCTAAATAGTTTCTTTATGTCCAAACATGCAAAACTTTGCACAGTGTTTCCTTGTGGTTACATTTATTTTTTGTTGCTTTTTGACAACTTTTCTTCTATGAATCAGGACAGACTTCAGAAGGTAGGTCAGCTTAACAGTTTATCACCACACAGAATGTTGAATGTGTATGTTCTGCTCAATCCTGTTTCATGGACAATTTTAATTTAACCTTAACTTCCAAATCTTTTTCAAGTCAAGCCATTTATTTAAAAATCACAATATCACAAATCAAAGGGCTCAGTTAGTTGTTGCTACAACACCTCCATATGGTCAACACGTAAGAGGTTAAACATTGTTTGAGTCCACCTGATGGAGTGCAATATTCTCTTTTAGCCTGTTTTTGGTCTCCACCACCAAAGAATATCTCTTTAGCTGCTAAATGCTCCACTATGTTCACCAGCGAGTCTCTAACTGTTTGCTGCTGAGCAGGAAGTGTTTCAACCTTATGCTACTTCCTGTATTGGCTAATGACACTGAATGAAGATGGGATTTAACAACAGGACGTTGGATCTTGCAGGACACTTCGTACCAGCCTTTAAACTTCACTGATCTCCTCCTGTAGTCCAGCACGCAGGCACCAGTGTGAGAAAACCTTTGTCCATTAAGCCGTTTGTCCTTCTACATGGAGTGGCATAAAACATCGCACAGACATTCAGGGTTCCCTGCTCACTCTCAGGTCCCTCGGGATATTTCTCAAGCCACCATTTAGCATTTGTGGGACGAACAGAAAATATGTTTACCCTAAAGAATTGTGTTGGAACAAAAATGCTCTGAAATGTCCTGAACATCACAGACCTTGTCTACAGCAAATGTGCATTCTTTGCCTCCATCTTGATCTTTTTGTTTACTTGTATTCGTAACCTGCTGTATATAAACACACCTCGACATGTTAGTCCCAACACCAAGGATACCAGAGGAGGACTCATGTTCAGGGGGTTTATTGTGCCTTTCTTCACCAGGAGCCTGATGGACGTCCGTCTGGCTGAAGACGACGTCACTCCTTCATCAACAGACGTGGAGCCAGCATCGGAGAGGAGAGACCCGGAGAGTCCGATCCCCCAAACAATCACCCAACAACCAGAGTCACAAGCTGGAGAAAGCACCGTCACAGATCAGGTGAAAGTCTTTACATCCTGCAACATCCTCGTTCCATGTTTCTCATCGACAGCACAACAATTAAAGCATCATTTGGGTTTAATACAACTCGGGCTCTTATTTTATTTCTTTTCCATCAGTAATAATAACACTGTGTTGTTACAGACCTTTCAGGAGTGCTCAAAGGTTTTACATCCAGATAAAAAGGTTTAGAGCAGTTTGGACACCTTAACTATCTCTGAGTGTAAACTGACTGGTGACATGTTTTATGGATATTTCCCTTTATATTCAACACATAACAACAAGAGTAGAACAGCTGATCAACTGCACATCAACACAAACAGTGATGCAGTAAAACTGCAGGAGGTTTGTGTCAAACCATGAATTCTGGTTATTTCCTCGGTGTGACATCACACATCACTTTCACTCTTGTTTTCAGGAACCTTTCATAGAATTCTTCGTATTATGTGTTTTTTGGGGAATCTTTAAGAATCATACATATTTAATAGCTTAACAGATAAACTGGATGAACTTCCAACACTTAAGAAATGTCCTAAAATAACTCCTGTAACAACAAACTGTTGTGATCAGCGTCCTCAGCTTCCACTTCTAAAAACCGTTTGGTAGAAATAAATAGAGAATAAGGTGTGATGCTTGATGAAGACGAAGTCAGTCGTTCTGATTACAACGTGTGGAGACAACTTAAATCTTCTCTTTCTTCTTCTCTCAGGTCGACGCAGCAGAAGGTGGATGTGGAGGTGAGAGCAGAACACTTCTGATTCCAGGAACATGAATATCCTGTAACATGTGTTTCCTGCTGCCATGTATCAGCATCTCAAGGTCTCTTATCAGCTCCGGAAATACATTTATTTATTTTTCAGAAATAAAGTGCAGTCTCACTTTAAACAGCGAGCGGGACTGATGGGGTTAAAGGAACAAAGAGAATCTTTCGACTTGTTATTTAATATTTATGAGTTTATATTTAAGAGTTTCTTGGTCTCTGTCTACGTTACGAATCGTCTTTGACTCGACTGTTTCTCCGTCCAGTTCCCGACATTTGCACTCCGATAAAGAGCTTTCTGCTTGGACTCCCGTACGCTGCTGAGTGTCTGGAGAGCTGCAGGAAGCTGATACACGACCACCACCTCACCCTTCCCAAACTGTCCATGCCGACCCCGCCGCCGGAGCTCGCCCAGCTGACCCAGCAGCTAGCGCAGCTAGCGCAGCTCTCCACGCAGGCGCACCACTGCTGCACGAGCATCGCCAGACGCTTCACGTGCCTTAACTCCAACTCCCAGCATCCTCAGCAGCCTTAACCCCGCCCTCCTCCTCCACACCCTTTAGAGTAACCTTATAGAACCTGATTGCAAGTAGATGGAGACCTTTAAAGTGCCAAAAAGCCCCTCTGCATCCACAACATCCTCCTCATCATCGCTCCCATCATGCTCTGCAGCTTCGCTTCACCGCCAGCAGGTGATCTAACAGGAAGTGTGTTTGTGCTGCTGTGCACTGATCCCCCTGCTTCAGAAACACTGAAACACTACAGCAGAAACAGCTTTACGGTCCAGTGCAGCAAACTAAAGAAATGCCTTTACACATAGAAATATTTTCCACAAAGTATTTAAGCCTGAAGAAAGTGAGAGGAAAGCTTCACACTGTGAGCAGCTCTGCAGAATCAGTTTCAGGTCAACGATGGGTCCCAGGGGACAGTTTAAATCACGACCATATCTGGGAGTAAAGCTGTCCAGTGACGTCACCATGTTGTCAAATCTCAAGATCATTCTTAATAGATTTAAATGTAATTGAACCTAAACACATTTAGTTTCAGAGCTCACAGTCTTCATTAGATCAGTTTGTGTTTTGTTCATTGATAAATAAAAGACATTACTTTGACAATTTAAAGCTTTTATAACTGACATATTTTAATAAGCAAGATGAATACAGAACACCACATATGTCCAACATTTGTTCCCTCTATTTAATTAAATTGTTCCCACCTGCGCTGTAGGTCTGGGTGGAGCTGCGGTGCTGAGGGTGGAGACTGGAAGAAGCCTGAACATCCCCCAAATTATCACAACACCAGAACCAGAGTTCAGAAGTCTGAGCGTCAGGTAACACCACCTGATGAATGCATCTTCATTATTAGTCTTTAATATTTCGTTTTCATGTCTTTACTGTCATTTGTTAATGTCATAATATTATATAATAATGAAAAACAATATATATACATAATATATATATATATATATATATATATATATATCACATCCACACATGTTGTCCTCTGCTGTCTGTCTGTCCTCCTGCTGTCTGTCTGTCCTCTGCTGTCTGTCTGTCTGTCCTCTGCTGTCTGTCTGTATATCTGTCCTCTGCTGTCTGTCCTCTGCTGTCTGTCTGTATATCTGTCCTCTGCTGTCTGTCTGTCCTCTGATGTCTGTCTGTCCTCTGCTGTCTGTCTGTCTGTACTCCTGCTGTCTGTCTGTCTGTCCTCTGATGTCTGTCTGTCCTCCTGCTGTCTGTCTGTCTGTCCTCTGATGTCTGTCGGTCCTCCTGCTGTCTTTCTGTCTGTCCTCCTGCTGTCTATCTGTCTGTCCTCTGATGTCTGTCTGTCCTCTGCTGTCTGTATGTCCTCTGCTGTCTGTCTGTCCTCCTGCTGTATGTCTGTCTGTCCTCTGATGTCTGTCTGTCCTCTGCTGTCTGTCTGTCTGTCTGTTCTCTGCTGTCTGTCTGTCTGTCCTCTGATGTCTGTCTGTCCTCTGCTGTCTGTCTGTCTGTCTGTTCTCTGCTGTCTGTCTGTCTGTCATCTGATGTCTGTCTGTCCTATGCTGTCTGTCTGTCCTCCTGCTGTCTGTCTGTCTGTCCTCTGCTGTCTGTCTGTCTGTCCTCTGATGTCTGTCTGTCCTCCTGCTGTATGTCTGTCCTCTGCTGTCTGTCTGTCCTCCTGCTGTCTGTCTGTCCTCTGCTGTCTGTCTGTATGTCTGTCCTCTGCTGTCTGTCTGTCCTCTGCTGTATGCCTGTCTGTCTTCTGCTGTCTGTCCTCTGCTGTCTGTCTGTATGTCCTCCTGCTGTCTGTCTATCCTCCTACTGTCTGTCCTCCTGCTGTCTGTCTGTCCTCCTGCTGTCTGTCCTCCTGATGTCTGTCTGTCTGTCCTCTTGCTGTCTGTCTGTCCTCCTGCTGTCTGTCTGTCCTCCTGCTGTCTGTCTGTCTGTCCTCCTGCTGTCTGTCTGTCCTCTGCTGTCTGTCTGTCCTCCTGCTGTCTGTCTGCCTGTCCTCCTGCTGTCTGTCTGTCCTCCTGCTGTCTGTCTTTCCTCCTGCTGTCTGTCTGGCTGTCCTCCTGCTGTCTGTCTGTCCTCTGCTGTCTGTCTGTCTGTACTCCTGCTGTCTATCTGTCTGTCCTCTGATGTCTGTCCGTCCTCTGCTGTCTGTCTGTATATCTATCCTCTGCTGTCTGTCTGTCCTCTGATGTCTGTCTGTCCTCTGCTGTCTGTCTGTATATCTGTCCTCTGCTGTCTGTCTGTCCTCTGAGGTCTGTCTGTCCTCTGCTGTCTGTCTGTCTGTCCTCCTGCTGTCTGTCTGTCTGTCTGTCTGTCCTCTGATGTCTGTCGGTCCTCCTGCTGTCTGTCTGTCTGTCCTCCTGCTGTCTATCTGTCTGTCCTCTGATGTCTGTCTGTCCTCTGCTGTCTGTCTGTCCTCCTGCTCTCTGTCTGTCTGTCCTCTGCTGTCTGTCTGTCCTCCTGCTGTATGTCTGTCTGTCCTCTGATGTCTGTCTGTCCTCTGCTGTCTGTCTGTCTGTCTGTCTGTCCTCTGATGTCTGTCTGTCCTCCTGCTGTATGTCTGTCTGTCCTCTGATGTCTGTCTGTCCTCTGCTGTCTGTCTGTCTGTCTGTCTGTCCTCTGATGTCTGTCTGTCCTCTGCTGTCTGTCTGTCTGTCCTCTGCTGTCTGTCTGTCCTCCTGCTGTCTGTCTGTCTGTCCTCCTGCTGTCTGTCTGTCTGTCCTCTGATGTCTGTCTGTCCTCCTGCTGTATGTCTGTCCTCTGCTGTCTGTCTGTCTGTCCTCCTGCTGTCTGTCCTCTGCTGTCTGTCTGTATGTCTGTCCTCTGCTGTCTGTCTGTCCTCTGCTGTATGCCTGTCTGTCCTCTGCTGTCTGTCTGTCATCTTGCTGTCTGTCTGTATGTCCTCCTGCTGTCTGTCTGTCCTCCTCCTGCTGTATGTCCTCCTGCTGTCTGTCTGTCTGTCTCCTCCTCCTGCTGTCTGTCTGTCCTCCTGCTGTCTGTCTGTCCTCTGCTGTCTGTCTGTCCTCCTGCTGTCTGTCCTCCCTGCTGTCTGTCCTCCTGCTGTCTGTCTGTCTGTCTGTCCTCCTGCTGTCTGTCTGTCCTCTGCTGTCTGTCTGTCCTCTGCTGTCTGTCTGTCCTCCTGATGTCTGTCCGTCCTCTGCTGTCTGTCTGTATATCTATCCTCTGCTGTCTGTCTGTCCTCTGATGTCTGTCTGTCCTCTGCTGTCTGTCTGTATATCTGTCCTCTGCTGTCTGTCTGTCCTCTGAGGTCTGTCTGTCCTCTGCTGTCTGTCTGTCCTCCTGCTGTCTGTCTGTCTGTCTGTCTGTCCTCTGATGTCTGTCGGTCCTCCTGCTGTCTGTCTGTCTGTCCTCCTGCTGTCTATCTGTCTGTCCTCTGATGTCTGTCTGTCCTCTGCTGTCTGTCTGTCCTCCTGCTCTCTGTCTGTCTGTCCTCTGCTGTCTGTCTGTCCTCCTGCTGTATGTCTGTCTGTCCTCTGATGTCTGTCTGTCCTCTGCTGTCTGTCTGTCTGTCTGTCTGTCCTCTGATGTCTGTCTGTCCTCCTGCTGTATGTCTGTCTGTCCTCTGATGTCTGTCTGTCCTCTGCTGTCTGTCTGTCTGTCTGTCCTCTGATGTCTGTCTGTCCTCTGCTGTCTGTCTGTCTGTCCTCTGCTGTCTGTCTGTCCTCCTGCTGTCTGTCTGTCTGTCCTCCTGCTGTCCTGTCTGTCTGTCCTCTGATGTCTGTCTGTCCTTCCTGTGTCCTCTGCTGTATGTCTGTCCTCTGCTGTCTGTCTGTCTGTCCTCTGCTGTCTGTCTCTGCTGTCTGCTCTGTATGTCTGTCCTCTGCTGTCTGTCCTGTCCTCTGCTGTATGCCTGTCTGTCCTCTGCTGTCTGTCTGTCATCTGCTGTCTGTCTGTATGTCCTCCTGCTGTCTGTCTGTCCTCCTCCTGCTGTCTGTCTGTCCTCTGCTGTCTGTCTGTCTCCTCCTCCTGCTGTCTGTCTGTCCTCCTGATGTCTGTCTGTCTCTGCTGTCTGTCTGTCCCTCCTGCTGTCTGCCTCTGCTGTCCTGTCCTCCTGCTGTCTGTCTGTCTGTCTGTCCTCCTGCTGTCTGTCTGTCCTCTGCTGTCTGTCTGTCCTCTGCTGTCTGTCTGTCCTCCTGCTGTCTGTCTGTCCTCCTGCTGTCTGTCTGTCCTCCTGCTGTCTGTCTGTCCTCTGCTGTCTGTCTGTCCTCCTGCTGTCTGTCTGTCCTCCTGCTGTCTGTCTGTCTGTCCTCCTGCTGTCTGTCTGTCCTCCTGCTGTCTGTCTGTCCTCCTGCTGTCTGTCTGTCCTCCTGCTGTCTGTCCTCCTCTGTCTGTCTGCTGTCCTCCTGCTGTCTGTCTGTCCTCCTCCTGCTGTCTGTCTGTCCTCTGCTGTCTGTCTGTCTGTCCTCCTGCTGTCTGTCTGTCCTCCTGCTGTCTGTCTGTCCTCCTGCTGTCTGTCTTTCCTCCTGCTGTCTGTCTGTCCTCCTGCTGTCTGTCTGTCCTCCTGCTGTCTGTCTGTCCTCTGCTGTCTGTCTATACTCCTGCTGTCTGTCTGTCCTCTGCTGTCTGTCTGTATGTCTGTCCTCTGCTGTCTGTCTGTCCTCTGCTGTATGCCTGTCTGTCCTCTGCTGTCTGTCTATACTCCTGCTGTCTGTCTGTCCTCCTGCTGTCTTTCTGTCTGTCCTCTGATGTCTGTCTGTCCTCTGCTGTCTGTCTGTATATCTGTCCTCTGCTGTCTGTCTGTCTTTTGATGTCTGTCCTGTCCTCTTGCTGTCTGTCTGTATAGTCTGTCCGCTGCTGTCTGTCTGTCCTCTGATGTCTGTCTGTCCTCTGCTGTCTGTCTGTCTGTCCTCCTGCTGTCTGTCTGTCTGTCTGTCCTCTGATGTCTGTCGGTCTTCCTGCTGTCTGTCTGTCTGTCTGTCCTCTGCTGTCTGTCTGTCTGTTCTCTGCTGTCTGTCTGTCTGTCCTCTGCTGTCTGTCTGTCTGTCCTCTGATGTCTGTCTGTCCTCCTGCTGTATGTCTTGTCCTCTGCTGTCTGTCTGTCCTCCTGCTGTCTGTCTGTCCTCTGTGTCTGTCTGCCTCTGCTGTCTGTCTGTCTGTCCTCTGCTGTCTGTCTGTCCTCCTGCTGTCTGTCTGTCTGTCTGTCCTCCTGCTGCTGTCTGTCTGTCCTCTCTGTCTGTCTGTCTGTCCTCCTGAATGTCTGTCTGTCCTCCCTGCTGTATGTCTGTCCTCTGCTGTACTGTCTGTCCTCTGCTGTCTCCTCTGTCTGTCTGTCCTCTGGCTGTCTGTCTGTCCTCCTGCTGTCTGTCCTCTGCTGTCTGTCTGTCCTCCTGCTGTCTGTTCTGTCCTCCTGCTGTCTGTCTGTCCTCTGCTGTCTGTCTGTCTGTACTCTGATGTCTGTCTGTCTGTCCTCTGATGTCTGTCTGTCCTCTGCTGTCTGTCTGTATATCTGTCCTCTGCTGTCTGTCTGTCCTCTGATGTCTGTCTGTCCTCTGCTGTCTGTCTGTATATCTGTCCTCTGCTGTCTGTCTGTCCTCTGATGTCTGTCTGTCCTCTGCTGTCTGTCTGTCGTCCTCCTGCTGTCTGTCTCTCTGTCCTCTGATGTCTGTCGGTCCTCCTGCTGTCTGTCTGTCTGTCCTCCTGCTGTCTATCTGTCTGTCCTCTGATGTCTGTCTGTCCTCTGCTGTCTGTCTGTCCTCCTGCTCTCTGTCTGTCTGTGCTCTGATGTCTGTCTGTCCTCCTGCTGTATGTCTGTCTGTCCTCTGATGTCTGTCCTCTGCTGTCTGTCTGTTATCTGCGTCTGTCTGTCTGTCCTCTGATGTCTGTCTGTCCTCTGCTGTCTGTCTGTCCTCTGCTGTCTGTCTGTCCTCCTGCTGTCTGTCTGTCCTCCTGCTGTCTGTCTGTCTGTCCTCTGCTGTCTGTCTGTCTGTCCTCTGATGTCTGTCTGTCCTCCTGCTGTATGTCTGTCCTCTGCTGTCTGTCTGTCCTTCCTGCTGTTCTGTCTGTCCTCTGCTGTCTGTCTGTATGTCTGTCCTCTGCTGTCTGTCTGTCCTCTCTGTATGCCTGTCTGTCTCCTGCTGTCTGTCTGTCTCTGCTGTCTGTCTGTATGTCCTCCTGCTGTCGGTCTGTCCTCCTCCGCTTTCTGTCCTCCTCTGCTGTCTTTCTGTCGGTCTCCTCGACTCCTGCTTCTGGGACTTCCTCTGCTGTCTGTCTATATCTGTCCTCTGCTGTCTGTCTGTCCTCCTGTCTGTCTGTCTGATGTCTGTCTGTCCTCTGCTGTCTGTCTGTCTGTCCTCCTGCTGTCTGTCTGTCTGTCGTCCTCTGATGTCTGTCGGTCTTCCTGGCTGTCTGTCTGTCTGTCTTCCTCTGATGTCTGTCTGTCCTCTGCTGTCTGTCTGTCCTCCTGCTGTCTGTCTGTCTGTCCTCTGCTGTCTGTCTGTCCTCCTGCTGTATGTCTGTCGTCCTCTGATGTCTGTCTGTCCTCTGCTGTCTGTCTGTCTGTTCTCTGCTGTCTGTCTGTCTGTCGTCTGAGTCTGTCTGTCCTCTGCTGTCTGTCTGTCTGTCCTCTGCTGTCTGTCTGTCCTCCTGCTGTCTGTCTGTCTGTCCTCCTGCTGTCTGTCTGTCTGTCCTCTGCTGTCTGTCTGTCCTCTGATGTCTGTCTGTTCTCTGCTGTTCTGTCTGTCTGTCGTCCTGAATGGTCTGTCTGTCCCTTCTGCTGTCTGTCTGTCTGTCCTCGTGCTGTCTGTCGTCCTCCTGCTGTCTGTCTGTCTGTCCTCCTGCTGTCTGTCTGTCTGTCCTCTGCTGTCTGTCTGTCCTCTTGATGTCTGTCTGTCCTCCTGCTGTATGTCTGTCCTCTGTTGCTGTCTGTCTGTCCTCCTGCTGTCTGTCCTCTGCTGTCTGTCTGTCTGTCCTCCTGCTGTCTGTCCTCTGCTGTCTGTCTGTCCTCCTGCTGTCTGTCTGTCCTCTGCTGTCTGTCTGTCTGTACTCCTGCTGTCTGTCTGTCTGTCCTCTGATGTCTGTCTGTCCTGATGTCTGTCTGTCCTCTGCTGTCTGTCTGTATATCTGTCCTCTGCTGTCTGTCTGTCCTCTGATGTCTGTCTGTCCTCTGCTGTCTGTCTGTATATCTGTCCTCTGCTGTCTGTCTGTCCTCTGATGTCTGTCTGTCCTCTGCTGTCTGTCTGTCTGTCCTCCTGCTGTCTGTCTGTCTGTCCTCTGATGTCTGTCGGTCCTCCTGCTGTCTGTCTGTCTGTCCTCCTGCTGTCTATCTGTCTGTCCTCTGATGTCTGTCTGTCCTCTGCTGTCTGTCTGTCCTCCTGCTCTCTGTCTGTCTGTGCTCTGCTGTCTGTCTGTCCTCCTGCTGTATGTCTGTCTGTCCTCTGATGTCTGTCCTCTGCTGTCTGTCTGTTCTCTGCTGTCTGTCTGTCCTCTGATGTCTGTCTGTCCTCTGCTGTCTGTCTGTCCTCTGCTGTCTGTCTGTCCTCCTGCTGTCTGTCTGTCCTCCTGCTGTCTGTCTGTCTGTCCTCTGCTGTCTGTCTGTCTGTCCTCTGATGTCTGTCTGTCCTCCTGCTGTATGTCTGTCCTCTGCTGTCTGTCTGTCTGTCCTCCTGCTGTCTGTCTGTCCTCTGCTGTCTGTCTGTATGTCTGTCCTCTGCTGTCTGTCTGTCCTCTGCTGTATGCCTGTCTGTCCTCTGCTGTCTGTCTGTCGTCTGCTGTCTGTCTGTATGTCCTCCTGCTGTCGGTCTGTCCTCCTCCTGCTGTCTGTCCTCCTGCTGTCTGTCTGTCTGTCTCCTCCTCCTGCTGTCTGTCTGTCCTCCTGCTGTCTGTCTGTCCTCTGCTGTCTGTCTGTCCTCCTGCTGTCTGTCTGTCCTCCTGCTGTCTGTCTTTCCTCCTGCTGTCTGTCCTCCTGCTGTCTGTCTTTCTTCTTGCTGTCTGTCTGTCCTCCTGCTGTCTGTCTTTCCTCCTGCTGTCTGTCTTTCTTCCTGCTGTCTGTCTGTCCTCCTGCTGTCTGTCTGTATATTTCTCCTCTGCTGTCTGTCTGTCCTCTGCTGTCTGTCTGTCCTCTGATGTCTGTCTGTCCTCTGCTGTCTGTCTGTCTGTCCTCCTGCTGTCTGTCTGTCTGTCCTCTGATGTCTGTCGGTCCTCCTGCTGTCTGTCTGTCTGTCCTCCTGCTGTCTATCTGTCTGTCCTCTGATGTCTGTCTGTCCTCTGTTGTCTGTCTGTCCTCCTGCTGTCTGTCTGTCTGTCTGTCTGTCTGTCCTCTGCTGTCTGTCTGTGCTCCTGCTGTATGTCTGTCTGTCCTCTGATGTCTGTCTGTCCTCTGCTGTCTGTCTGTCTGTTCTCTGCTGTCTGTCTGTCTGTCCTCTGATGTCTGTCTGTCCTCTGCTGTCTGTCTGTCTGTCCTCTGCTGTCTGTCTGTCCTCCTGCTGTCTGTCTGTCTGTCCTCTGCTGTCTGTCTGTCCTCTGATGTCTGTCTGTCCTCCTGCTGTATGTCTGTCCTCTGCTGTCTGTTTGTCTGTCTGTCCTCCTGCTGTCTGTCTGTCCTCTGCTGTCTGTCTGTATGTCTGTCCTCTGCTGTCTGTCTGTCCTCTGCTGTATGCCTGTCTGTCCTCTGCTGTCTGTCTGTCCTCTGCTGTCTGTCTGTATGTCCTCCTGCTGTCTGTCTGTCCTCCACCTGCTGTCTGTCCTCCTGCTGTCTGTCCTCCTGCTGTCTGTCTGTCTGTCCTCCTGCTGTCTGTCCTCCTGCTGTCTATCTGTCCTCCTGCTGTCTGTCTGTCCTCCTGCTGTCTGTCTTTCCTCCTGCTGTCTGTCTGTCTGTCTGTCTGTCTGTCTGTCCTCTGCTGTCTGTCTGTTCTCCTGCTGTATGTCTGTCTGTCCTCTGATGTCTGTCTGTCCTCTGCTGTCTGTCTGTCTGTTCTCTGCTGTCTGTCTGGTCTGTCCTCTGATGTCTGTCTGTCCTCTGCTGTCTGTCTGTCTGTCCTCTGCTGTCTGTCTGTCCTCCTGCTGTCTGTCTGTCCTCTGCTGTCTGTCTGTCCTCTGATGTCTGTCTGTCCTCCTGCTGTATGTCTGTCCTCTGCTGTCTGTTTGTCTGTCTGTCCTCCTGCTGTCTGTCTGTCCTCTGCTGTCTGTCTGTATGTCTGTCCTCTGCTGTATGCCTGTCTGTCCTCTGCTGTCTGTCTGTCCTCTGCTGTCTGTCTGTATGTCCTCCTGCTGTCTGTCTGTCCTCCACCTGCTGTCTGTCCTCCTGCTGTCTGTCCTCCTGCTGTCTGTCTGTCTGTCCTCCTGCTGTCTGTCCTCCTGCTGTCTATCTGTCCTCCTGCTGTCTGTCTGTCCTCCTGCTGTCTGTCTTTCCTCCTGCTGTCTGTCTGTCTGTCTGTCTGTCTGTCCTCTGCTGTCTGTCTGTTCTCCTGCTGTATGTCTGTCTGTCCTCTGATGTCTGTCTGTCCTCTGCTGTCTGTCTGTCTGTTCTCTGCTGTCTGTCTGTCTGTCCTCTGATGTCTGTCTGTCCTCTGCTGTCTGTCTGTCTGTCCTCTGCTGTCTGTCTGTCCTCCTGCTGTCTGTCTGTCCTCTGCTGTCTGTCTGTCCTCTGATGTCTGTCTGTCCTCCTGCTGTATGTCTGTCCTCTGCTGTCTGTTTGTCTGTCTGTCCTCCTGCTGTCTGTCTGTCCTCTGCTGTCTGTCTGTATGTCTGTCCTCTGCTGTATGCCTGTCTGTCCTCTGCTGTCTGTCTGTCCTCTGCTGTCTGTCTGTATGTCCTCCTGCTGTCTGTCTGTCCTCCACCTGCTGTCTGTCCTCCTGCTGTCTGTCCTTCTGCTGTCTGTCTGTCTGTCCTCCTGCTGTCTGTCTGTCCTCTGCTGTCTGTCTGTCCTCCTGCTGTCTGTCTGTCCTCCTGCTGTCTGTCCTCCTGCTGTCTGTCCTCCTGCTGTCTATCTGTCCTCCTGCTGTCTGTCTGTCCTCCTGCTGTCTGTCTTTCTTCCTGCTGTCTGTCTGTCCTCCTGCTGTCTGTCTGTACTCCTGCTGTCTGTCTGTCCTCCTGCTGTCCCCCAGGGCTCAGGGCGATGTGTCTGCAGACGAGGACGATGATGAAGTGATGAAGGCCGGTCTGAAGAGCCGTCAGGGAGACCTGCTGACTGCAGACGACGAGTGAGAGAAATCACACACACACACACACACACACTCTGTCCTCCACCTCTATCCCCTCCGTCCTCCGTGTTTACTGTCCTGCCGTCCTGCAGGAGGCGTCCTCCGTCAGCAGCCAGCGTCGGTAGCGTGGTGGTGCAGGACCGTCTGAGCGAGCTCGTCAGGCTGTTTAAAGGTCGAACTGAGCGGCAAAGAGAGCGGATGGTGGACCCGGACGAGTCGGAGGAAGAAAGTCCTTCAGCCTGTAAAGTCTTCGTCTCACTTCTTGTTTTTGTCAGCTGATTTAGTTTGAATATAAGTTTAGTTATATAAAGTTTTCCTCACATTTGAAACAGAAATATTTGTAAAAAATATATTTAATGTTGGTAACAATCTGTTTATATAGAATATAAATATATATATTTATTTATATATTTATATATATTTTTTTATATATATATATACATATATAAATATATATATTTATTTATATGTATCTATATATATATATATATATATATATTTATATATTATAAATGTTGAATATAAATATAAAACTTAAATGTTAAATTGAATAGAATGGAATTTAAGGAAAAGTGCATATTCATATTTCTTTCTTGTTTTCTGTTGAGTAATAATCACTTCAGATATTTATGTATCGTGTTTTATATAATATTTTATATAATATAATGTATAATTCTTTCTGACGTCTGCAGCCCCGAGCAAAGCTCCCCCCCCCCCTCCACCTCCACCAGAGGAGAAGAAGGACGAGGCGCCTCCAGCTGCAGAAAAAGAAGAAGAAGAAGAGGAGGAGGAGGAGGAGGAGAAGAAGGAGTTTGTGCTCCCCCTTTGAAATTCTGGGACGTCCAGTGAAACTTCCCAAACTTCCAAACTTCCCAAACTTCCCCCGATGCCCGACTGGCTCCGGACCATCGTGGAGTATCGCTTCCCCTCCAGCATCGACCCGTTCACCGGTAAGCCTCATCTATATCTTATTATTGTTACTCAATGTCAAGATAGTTTTCTCACTGTTATAACTTATTAATACTGTGAGATATTAATCTCCTCATGATTAAGGGATAGCATTGTTGTAATTATTACAACATTTATTATGATTTTAAGACATAAGAATGTGAGAAATCACAGCATCACTTCAGTAATATCTCTACTATCTTTCTGTTTTTACAAGTCACAGCAAATATATTCAATATTTATATTCAAATTTATATTCTATATTTATATTCTATATTTATATTCTAATTTATATTCTATATTTATGTTCTATATTTATATTCTATATTTATATTCTATATTTATATTCTATATTTATGTTCTATATTATATTCTATATTTATATTCTATATTTATATTCTAATTTATATTCTATATTTATGTTCTATATTTATATTCTATATTTATATTCTATATTTATATTCTAATTTATATTCTATATTTATATTCTATATTTATATTCTAATTTATATTCTATATTTATGTTCTATTCTATATTTTCCTTATATATATATATATTTATATATTATAATAATCTGAATCTGTAACTAAAGTCAGATAAAAGTAGTAAAAAGTAAAAAGTATTTCCTTCTGAGATGAAACAAAAATGGAAAATTCCAGTAAAGTTCCTCCAAACTGTCTGAAGTGAAGTCGTTGAGTAAATGTGCTGAGTTACTTCACAGATCTCATCTACGTCCTCTGGCTCTTCTGCGTTGTGATGGCGTGGAACTGGAACATGTGGTTGATCCCCGTCCGCTGGGCGTTCCCCTACCAGACCGCCGACAACCTCCACCTGTGGCTGCTGATGGACTACACCTGCGACTTCATCTACATCGCCGACATCCTCGTCTTCCAGCCGCGGCTGCAGTTCGTCCGTGGAGGAGACATCGTGGTCAGTGGCGGCAACAGAAATAAAACAGAAACCGAGTTTTGATTTGACTTCTTTTAACCTGGAACTCTTTTTATTTCAGTGTAATAAAAAGGACATGAGAGAAAACTACATGACCACGGAGAGGTTCAAGGTCAGACCATAAACATCGTAAACATTATGCTCCACAGTTACAGACTTCTCATGTCTTTGTCTCGTCAGTGTGGATTACATTCTTAATTATCTCTAATTTATAACTTCATCAGGCTGTTCAAATAAAATACAACGATGACTAAATGTTTAAATAAATACAAACTTAAATGACAAAGAAAGATGGCCGTGTTGGGCGGGAAATGTAAGACGTCCTCTGACAGAAAGACGTTTAGTGGGCGCGTCTTCTGATTATAGGAACAAGTATTTGTTTTATAGATAAATGCTGGAAAATGTGTTTCTTTCGGGGGTTGGATCCATAGCTGGACCTACCTTATGATAATAATTATATTAATATATATTGGTCTTTTATGATCCATTGTCATGAGACTAAAGGTCACTCTGTCGAACGTTAACCGCCTTTAGCTTCGTGGTGACGTGAGTCATGTGACCTTCTGTAGTTTGTTAGATTGTTAGATTTTCACTTCTGGAGATTATCCTGCTGAACACGTATCATAAACGTTCAGATTATTTTCTACAATAATCCAAATACCAAAGTTAAAATCTCGCCGGCTGTTTGTCGAGGGAACCAGGGCGATGCTGCCTTCAGGGCCGGACTACAAAAACAGTTGGAAATTGCATCATAATCATCTCACTGAGTCCAAAGTTTTTTAATGATTATACATTAAATATAAGTATTTGAGATTTTAAATAAAAACTGTGTCTGCAGATGGACATCATCAGTCTGTTTCCCATGGAGATACTTTACCTTTTCACTGGAGTGAACTCTCTGCTGAGATTCCCCCGCATGCTGAAGGTCAGGATGTGTTTTACTTCATGCAGATGTTCGTTCTGTGTGTTGAAGATAAACTCTGACTCCTGTCTGTGCTCTCTCAGTACATGGTGTTCTTCGAGTTCAACGACAGAATGGAAGCTGTGATGAAGAAAGCGTACATCTACAGGTGAGGAGACACCTGAAAACATCTGTCACATACATGTTCCCTACCGACAGAGGACAGCCGACCAGAAACCGAGCGTGGTTCATTATTTTTTACTTTTTAATCTTTCATCATTTTGGTTTTGTTATTGTTCAGAAAGTTTTGTGACATTCAAGCATCACAAACAGAAAGAAATGAAAGCAACATAAAACAGGATGTCATCTGCATAGCTGTTGATAAGATAACAAGGACTTCATGTGTGGCATCTTTATTTTTAATATTTTGTTTTATTTGCAGTCTTTGTACTGCAGCTGCTGCACAACAGTTCCCTTCAGGATAATTAATGTACTATCTATCTTATCTATATATACATTAAAGGCAAAAGGGACCCAGAATAGATCCCTGAGGAAGTCCACATGTACTTATTTTAGTGCATGTGTTAGTGCGCATTAATGTCATGATGTTGTTGTTGTGTGTCAGGGTGATACGAACCTCCACCTACCTGCTGTACTCTCTGCACATCAACGCCTGTCTCTTCTACTGGGGCTCCGACTACGAAGGACTGGGATCCACCAAGTGGGTCTACAATGGAAAAGGCAACGCGTAAGAACCTATCACCATATTCTTAATGTCCATCAATGCTGATGTAGGTTTCTGAGTGTTTTCTACAAGAAAGAAAATGTTTTTAAAGAAGCAGAGAGTCAGACAGGCGGAGACGTTAAATGTCCCTGTGGAGTTGTGACCACTAGTAGTGCTATGTTAGCTAATGCTAATGTTGTTATGAGTGGAGCCTGTTTGTTCCGTGCGAGGGCATGAGCACGCGGGTGACGCAGTCATGCCGATCATTACACTTTACTGACCTACAACAAAACAACAAACTGACGCAAAACAGGCGATAGGCCGTGAATCACAAACTGAAACTCATAGTGTGAATGTGCTGTTTCCAAAGAATGCTCCTAAAACCTGAAGAACATCAAACATCACACATGATGTGAAGATCCACCCAGAATCATTCTGAATGTTTAAACACAAGCTGTTAACATGAGTTCTTCAGATTCAGTGGAACATTAGTGAGCATGGAAACAAAACAGTGAGTGTTGGTGTCACTGAATGCAAACATTAACTTTAATTCATTTACATGAGTAAATGAATAAGAAGGAGAAGTGTAGAATAATAGAATAATAGAATAATAAAATAAGAAGGGGAAGTGTAGAATAATAGAATAATTAAATAAGAAGGGGAAGTGTAGAATAATAGAATAATAAAATAAGAAGGGGAAGTGTAGAATAATAAAATAATAAAATAAGAAGGGGAAGTGTAGAATAATAAAATAATAAAATAAGAAGGGGAAGTGTAGAATAATAGAAAAATAAAATAATAAAATAAGAAGGGGAAGTGTAGAATAATAGAATAATAAAATAAGAAGGGGAAGTGTAGAATAATAAAATAATAAAATAAGAAGGGGAAGTGTAGAATAATAAAATAATAAAATAAGAAGGTGAAGTGTAGAATAATAGAATAATAAAATAATAGAATAATAAAATAAGAAGGGGAAGTGTAGATTAATAGAATAATAAAATAAGAAGGTGAAGTGTAGATTAATAGATAATAAAATAAGAAGGTGAAGTGTAGAATAATAGAATAATAAAATAATAAAATAATAAGGTGATGTGTAGAATAATAGAATAATAACATAATAGAATAATAAAATAAGAAGGGGAAGTGTTAACATTTATTAAATAAAGACAAAACATGGGCCTGTAAGTTGAATGTTTGCACCTGTGAGAATAATGTCCGTGTACATTAATACATCTCAGACACATTTTTCTTACAGTTATATCCGCTGTTACTATTTTGCCGTGAAGACGTTGATCACCATCGGAGGACTGCCGGACCCCACCACCGTCTTCGAGATCTGCTTCCAGCTCATCAACTACTTCGTCGGCGTCTTTGCGTTCTCCATCATGATCGGTCAGGTCCGTTACCGTCAACTGCTTTGCAGAGCGTTATAATAATATGTAGCATCACTTGTGCTTTACAGAATACAAAGTGAATACATTCTGTAACGATGTAGAAGATGAGATAAATGTACAAACTGTCTCAGATGAGAGACGTGGTCGGAGCCGCGACGGCCGGGGAGAACTACTACCGGGCGTGCATGGACAGCACCGTCAAATACATGAACTCCTACCACATCCCCGGAGACGTCCAGAACCGCATCAAGACCTGGTACGACTACACCTGGAAGAGCCAGGGCATGCTGGGTGAGCTGAACGAACAAATCTGACGCCAAACAAACTCCTCACGAAACAGATGAAGCTCATTCTCGTATAAACGTTTAACGATTCCTCGTATTTGATCAGATTATAAAAGACTTGAGGAAAGTGAAGATAGTTTTTCTTCAGCAGATAATAAAACTGCTAATATTCAGTGTGCAAGTTTAAAAAAGGTAAAAACAGATGAAATTTAAACTTTGTGTAACAGCGACGCTCAAACTTTACAGCATAGACAGCAATATATATTATAATGTCTTTAAACAATTATAATTATGTTGCTTCACATAATGCAAAGACATGATGACAACATTTTAAGACTCTATAGAAATAGAATACAATAAAGAATATTATAATAGCTGTTTCTTCTGAATAAGCAGTTAATAGTTTACCTTTAATATAATATCACAATATTACAATTAATTTCCCTTCATATTTAGATGTAATGACCAGTTTACTTGTATTATATAAAAGTATTAATACACTGCATTAAAACTTAAAGTCCTGCTTACAACATTTTACTTGAATGAAAGAAATGCACAATATCAGCAATAACATATTTTGTAAATATCAAAAGTATTCAATAGTCATTGAATTATTAGTAATGATGTATTTACATATACTCAGTGTTTTAATGTCGTAGGTAGAGACGGGGCTCATTTTTAGTTGGCAGTAATGCAGCCGTCTATAAACGTAGTAAAAGTATACATTAACAAATCCTTTAAATACTCTAGTAAAGTATTCTGCAAGTAAGTACCTCTAAATGTAATGAAGTACTGCAGTTTAATGGGACTTACAAAAGCTGAGCGATACAGAACTCAACTTTGTCCCTGAACGTCTCGTGTTGTGTTCAGGTACATTCAGAGCATTGTAGATATTGTTTTCTCTGCAGATGAACAGGAGCTGCTGGTGCAACTTCCCACTAAGATGAGGATGGACATCGCTGTGGACGTCAACTACACCATCGTCAGTAAAGTCGCCCTGTTTCAGGTCAGCACGTGTTTAATGAGGCGGATTTCATAATTCTGCTTTTATTTATTAATTCCAGGGACATTTATTTCATAATTCTGCTTTATTCTATTGGAAGTGGAATTATGAAATAAATAAAAGCAATTCTTTGAAAAACGTCCTTTTTAAAATAAAACCTATGTATTGAACTACATTAACTCATATATACATTTATATTTATTTATTTCAGGATTTAGAGCTATATTCATTTCTATTTAATATTAAATGAATAAAATGGCAAACATGAATGTGTGTGTGTGTGTGTGTGTGTGTGTGTGTGTGTGTGTGTGTGTGTGTGTGTGTGTGTGTGTGTGTGTGTGTGTCAGGGCTGTGACAGACAAATGGTGTTCGACATGCTGACGAGGCTCAAATCTGTGGTCTACCTGCCCGAAGACTTCGTCTGTAAAAAGGTGAACACACACCTGTCCATGTTGACGAGCGCTGCAGCAGCACTGTGTGTTGACCTGTGTGTGTGTGTGTGTGTGTGTGTGTGTGTGTGTGTGTGTGTGTGTGTGTGTGTGTGTGTGTGTGTGTGTGTGTGTGTTGCAGGGGGAGATCGGGAGGGAGATGTACATCATCAAGCAGGGCGAGGTTCAGGTGGTGGGTGGCCCCGACCTGCAGACGGTGTTCGTCACCATCAGAGCCGGCTCGGTGTTCGGAGAGATCAGGTCAGAGCTGATTCCTGTCATCCTATTAACTCATTTACATCTTTACAGCATGGCGAAGCTTCTCAGAGGTCACGGCACAAACCCAGCGTGGAGTTTATACTTCAGACGATGTAGAAACAGTGTGAAGTCTCCCTGGTTCCTGCACTGAAACAGACGTTTTGATCATATAAGAAAAGTTCATGGTGCTTACACACTTTTATCAGTTTTTAAGCAAAACGCTAACGTTCACATGACTTCACTGAAGGCGGCTGATGTTCAGTGAGATGGCGTTTAATGTCCCACGACAACCTCTGTCGTCTCATTTAGACACTTGATAGCTTCACGGAGAAGCTTCAAAATTCTCCAGAGGGGTTTTTACTGACGTATTTTATGTTGTAGCACAAAACGTAGAAAGTATTTCAAGCTAGTGTTAGCCACAGAGTTCTTTAAACCCTGACCACAAGATAAAGAAACAGGAAGTGTAAACATGCTACACTACTGGGATTATAAACCAGAACATTAATCTAGAAAACAACCGTCACTGTGTTTAATATTACTTAGCCTATGCTAACTTGCTAATGTTAGCATTTCAATAAGCTAACAAGCTAAAATGTTAAATGCTAACCCTGAAATGTGCTAAGTGCTAAATGTTACATGCAGTATTATACATGAAGTACAAATGAATAACACAAAATAGAATCCTATAGTTAGCATAATAACTGTTGGGATGTTAACATGCTAACCCTTTTCATTTATTCAGTTTGTTGGTGTTTAATGAAGATTACAGCCTTGCAGGCTGCTAGCTTAGCTTCAGACTCTCCAGCACCGTAAATGTTTCAAGACCTTTCTCGACATTCCATTTTCTCTGTCCTGTGATTGGTCAGCTTGCTGGCGGGAGGCGGAGGGAACCGCCGTACGGCCAACGTAAAGGCGCACGGCTTCGCCAACCTCTTCATCCTGGATAAGAAGGACCTGGCAGAGATCCTGGTGCACTACCCAGAGTCCCAGAAACTCCTCCGTAAGAAGGCCAAGTAAGACCGAGTCCTGTCCCCCGGGCGCGTCCAATAAAACATATTAGTGCATAAATACCGGGAGAGAGGGAGTTCCACTGGCTTCTTAGAGAGCGCTCGTTTCCAAGTCGTCTACATAATGAACTGAGAAGCTAGAAAGGAAGATGGCCGCTGTCCTCCTCCCGTGTGATCTCCTGTCACTCCTGTCACTCCTGCTCAGGATTAGACTGTAATCTGCTCACAGGTGTCTCTACTTGAGAGAACGGGGTCAGTGCAGAGGAGCTGCTGCTGCAGACTGGATGTGTTGGAGCTGCTGTCGGTGTTGGTACGGGACCTCCCAGGATTTAATGTTTCTTTTGTTTTATCTACGCAAAGTCTCAGTTTGGCTGTTTGTGTAGAAAGTAAGGTTAAAAACATTCTTTCCATCGGCGGATTATGACAAAATTTGGCCCGGACATGCAAAAGGGTCCAACACCTCGGATCTGTAGGGGCAACAAACACAGACTTTATAGTTCATGAGACTCTTTGTGTCGTTGTTTCGTCATTAGCTGTTATTTTGAGTCTCTTTGTAGCTGCGTGTCTCTTTGAGGGACATTTTGTAGGTGAAGAACAGGAGGTCTCTGACACCTCGGACTCTCGCCCAGTGATTCTGAATCAGCAGTTTGTGGTTGTAGTTCTGCTCCTGGAGGAAATGTTTGTACTGCACGTCTTCCTGTAACCCGTCTCTGTGTCTCTGTGTATCTCTCAGGACGATGTTGACGAAGGACAAGAAGCCGGAGGAGAAGGTCAGAGGCAAAGAGGCGATGCAGGTCATCCCACCCAGACCGGACACCCCCAAAATGTTCAAGGCGGCGCTGAAGGTGACGCAGGAGGAAGGAATCCAGGGAACGTTCTCCATCCTGAGGAAAACCTACAAAGCATCTGACACAGCGGAGGTGAGACACTGCCCCCTGCTGGAGACCAGAGAACACACGTGGACATGTTTCATTGTCTTTAAGTTTCTTATTATTAAATTATTATGTAATATTATAATTCTCACGTTTAAAAGTAGAAAAGGTTTCACACGTCTGCTAATGAGTTGCGTCGAGGAACATTTACAGAAATGTTGACTAATGAGCGTCGTCGATATAAATGAATAAAATATCAGGTGCATATTAATATTTACGCCTATAAAGGACATTACATGTGTTTAATACTGTTATTGCTCCTTCACTAGTGAATAACACTTTGATATGTTATTGTTCTGTGACATTAAGATTCATCCTCCCGTCTTGTCGTGTTCGCTCCCTCCATCTTTCTGTGTCCCCCAGGGTGTCCCCTCCATGGCCCCCCCTCGCTCTCCGATGCACCGGCGCTCTCCTATTCCTCGCGTTTTGGTTCAGGACGACCAAGACGTCGTGTCGGAGACCACCGACAGCTCAGTGATCATCAGGATGACGCCGCGGCAGCAGGGGGAGGAGCTGCTCACCGTGGAGGTGGCGCCCGGGGAGGGACAGCAGAAGGAGGAGTGAGTCCACAGCACAGATTTCCCAGAATGCCTTTCAGCAACCAGAGAAGAGACGCGGGTTTCAGATGGAGAGAGGACAACTAACCCCAGTGCATTCTGGTCTCTGCTTCTTCTTCTTCTTCTCTGCATTTCCTCCGTGTTGTGAAACGTCCGTCCTGCTGTTTTTTGGCGCCTTTTGAATTTGTGCAGAAGAAAAACATAATTTAGTGAAAGTAGATGTGATGATGGCAGCTTGTTAGTGTTAGTCGGCTTTCACTCAAACGTAACGTGATGAACTGAACATCTTGAAATAGTACACAGCTGTAATCTGCTGCCTCAAAGCTACACGCTCTTCATACAGAGAACAAAAGAGAAATACAGACGTGGTGATCCTGCGACCTGAAGCCACGCTGATACATTTACAACTTTAATCTCAATATTCAAGTTTTCATCTCGTAGATTTGTGATTTTATTATCATACATTTACAACTTTCAAATATCATTCTCGTAATTTGTGACTTTAATTTTAGAGAATTTCTAAGTTCGTCTCGTAATTGTACAACTTTGACCTGAGAGAATATCCAAGTTATTTTCTTCTTACTTTAAACTCGGAAAAGGCTCCGTAATTAAGTAGATACACTGCCGGTGAAATGTTTTTAATCTGCAGCCACAAATGTTGAGTGAGTCCAGTCAGATGTCTGAGAGGAGAACTTTGTGTTTAAAACCAACAGAACATTTCTTTACCTGACTTGTTACAGCAAATAACGAACAACGTAATACAAACTACATGTCGGCCAAAAATAGATATGCAGTATGTGAATTAATAAAAAGTTTACGTCCCACGTGTTTCTGCGTAATATGATGTCAACGAGTACCAACACTTTTGCAGACTTTCACAGTTGTTGTTCCGATTTAAGGAGATGATTCACGTTTTTTCTAGTCCAGAACAAATTTTTCCAATTATTCTGACACAACATCAAATGCACCATTAATAATAATAATAATAATAATAATAATAATAATAATAATAATAATATAATAATAATAATAATAATAATATAATTCTCGACTGGAAAACAAATTAAAAATCCAAGTTCAACAGAATTCTGAATCTTTTCTTTCTTCTTCTTTTGGGGCCAAAACTATTTCAGATGTAAATAATACATTTTAATTATTTATATTTTTAATCTCTGTTAAAAAAGTTATTATTGAAGAAAAACATCTGATTACAAACCTTTCATGTAATCTAGGTAATGTATTCGCATTGATATTTAGTAATGTCTGATAATCTTCAATGCACGACTGTAAACAATCATTTTCTACTGGCAGAAATTAGTTTTGTATTTATTATTATTTGCATCTGAAACTAAAAACACTGTGTTTGTAAATTCATAATTTTATAAACCAGGCTATGATGAGAATGTTTCATAATGTGTAGAAATAGCAGCTTAAATTAATGTAATTATAGCTCACATAAACACACATGTGACTGAACGATAATAAAATGTGTTTACTGCTGAATGTTTTTCAGACTTTTTATTTTCAGATTTGCTCTTTTTAAGATGGTGAATTAAGTGTGGCGTACCGGAGAAGAGTCGTGCAATAATATAAGTATTATTATTATTATTATTATTTATTGTTCTAACTTTTGGGATTTAAATTCTCGGCCCGTAAGCAGGAAAGGGCTGAGAAAACAATGGCAGTAATGGTTCTGGTAGACTTCAGTAAGGTGCAGTACCGCCTTTGACCACACACTGACATGTACCTGTTGTGTGAACCCAGAGGGGCGCTGTTTCACTCTTTTTAGGATCAAATTAAAAGGGTTAGGGGTTCTCAATTACGTTTTGGGGGGATTACGGTTGATTTTGACGTATCACAATACGTTTGTAATGAAAGTCCACATAAGTCTGTGTAAGGAGGAGGTCAAGAAAATTGTTAAATATTTTAATGATAAAATGTTGGCCTGGTTTGTCACAGTACGGACGTCTTTCTGATTTTCTTTTCAATATTCATATTCTTTTCTGGCTAATGATGTTTTTGAACCAACCTGGCAACACTGGTCAGACCAGCCAGTAGCAACGTTGGCGAATATAGATTTAATATAATATAATATATAGAACATTATATAGAATTCAATACTGAAAATAAAAATTTCCCTCGAAACACAATTGAAAATGCAGTTTAGTTGTATGAGAACGTCATTTTGTGGGAGACTTTGAGGCTCTTTGGCTGCATGTTTATAAAACTACATTTCCCAGAGTCCCGAGCTTCTGTTCTGCAGCTTTGGTGTGGCCTTCACCGAGGTGATCATGTTGTAGTGACGTAGACGTGTGATGTTCATGTCGATGTTTTCATTACACATTTATACGTCTGCGTCGTCAGTTGATGGTCGGATGATGAAGCTCTGCACTGATGAAACTGCTGAACACTGTAAAGAATTATTGGTTTTTATTTGCTTCCTGTTTCCACTGTCGAGCGCTCAATAACTCTGACACTAACTGAGCTCTAATGATTTTACTCCACTAGTGCAGGTCATTCATGATCATGTGTGTGAGGATCCATAGAGACCTTCACTCTCAGCAGTTTATTTAA
Organism: Cottoperca gobio; assembly: GCF_900634415.1. Taxonomy (NCBI): domain Eukaryota; kingdom Metazoa; phylum Chordata; class Actinopteri; order Perciformes; family Bovichtidae; genus Cottoperca; species Cottoperca gobio. The sequence continues at coordinate 58,823 of NW_021166850.1, read as the reverse complement.
CGCTGTCACAGATGCTCTAAACATCAGCTGAGATCTTCATCTGCTGATCCTCCAGACAAAAGTTCATTAAGATGATCTGCAGCTGACGGAGGCCGAGCTAACGTATCTAATTAAGCTAACTGGCTCAATAGTATCAGCAGCTCGTCTCAAATCATCCTTTATGATTTCCTGTCGGAGGCTCTGGTCTGCTCGGTGGCATTAAATTGCAACTTTTTTCAGAGGAGTTTGGTTTGTTGAAGATTCATTCTGTCTCTCTAGTACAACACATTGACAACATCTAAACAGCTAAATCTTATTTTATATAGCTGTCGTTCGGGCTCGTTTATACACAACCACAACTCTCATTTTTAAATGGTTTATTTTAATAAAGTAGCCTAATAATTATACCATCCATCCATCCATCCATCGTCTACCGCTTATCCGGGATCGGGTCGCGGGGGCAGCAGCTCCAGTAAGGAACCCCAATCTTCCCTTCTCCGGGCCACATCCTCCAGCTCCGACTGGGGGATCCTGAGGCGTTCCCAGTGAGGAGATATAATCTCTCCACCGAGTCCTGGGTCTTCCCCGGGGTCTCCTCCCAGCTGGACGTGCCTGGAACACCTCCCTAGGGAGGCGCCCAGGTGGCATCCTTACTAGATGCCCGAACCACCTCAACTGGCTCCTTTCAACGTAAAGGAGCAGCGGCTCTGCTCCGAGACTCTCACGGATGGCTGAGCTTCTCACCCTATCTCTAAGGGAGACGCCAGCCACCCGTCTGAGAAAACCCATTTCGGCCTCTTGTACCCGTGATCTCGTTCTTTCGGTCATGACCCAGCCTTCATGACCATAGGTGAGGGTAGGAACGAAGATCGACCGGTATATTGAGAGCTTTGCCTTCTGGCTCAGCTCTCTTTTTGTCACAACGGTGCGGTAAAGTGACTGTAATACCGCCCCCGCTGCTCCGATTCTCCGGCCAATCTCTCGCTCCATTGTCCCCTCACTCGCGAACAAGACCCCGAGGTACTTGAACTCCTTCACTTGGGGTAATGGCTCATTCCCTACCCGGAGTAGGCAATCCACCGGTTTCCTGCTGAGAGCCATGGCCTCAGATTTGGAGGTGCTGATCCTCATCCCAACCGCTGCACACTCGGCTGCGAACCGATCCAGTGACTGTTGAAGGTCACAGACCAATGATGCCATAAGGACCACATCATCTGCAAAGAGCAGCGATGAGATCCTCAGGTCACCGAACTGCAACCCCTCTCCTCCACGACTACGCCTCGATATCCTATCCATGAACATCACGAACAGGATTGGTGATAAAGCGCAGCCCTGGCGGAGGCCAACATTCACGGGAAACGAGTCCGACTTACTGCCGATTATCCGGACACAACTCTCGCTTTGGGCGTACAGGGATTGGATGGCCCTCAAAAGTGACCCCCTCACCCCATACTCCCGCAGCACCTCCCATAGTATCACCCGGGGGACCCGGTCATACGCCTTCTCCAGATCCACAAAACACATGTAGACTGGATGGGCGTACTCCCAGGCCCCCTCCAGGATCCTTGCAAGAGTAAAGAGTTGGTCCGTTGTTCCACGACCAGGACGGAATCCGCATTGTTCCTCTTCAATCAGAGGTTCGACTCCCCGCCGAACCCTCCTTTCCAGTACCTTGGAGTAGACTTTACCAGGGAGGCTGAGAAGTGTGATACCCCTGTAGTTGGCACACACTCTCTGGTCCCCCTTTTTAAATAGGGGAACCACCACCCCGGTCTGCCAACCCCTAGGCACTGTCCCAGACTTCCACGCAATGTTGACGAGGCGTGTCAACCAAGACAGCCCCTCAACACCCAAAGCCTTCAGCATTTCTGGACGGATCTCATCAACCCCTGCGGCTTTGCCACTGTGGAGTTGTTTGACTACCTCAGTGACTTCCATCAGGGAAATTGACGATGATCCCCCATCAGCTTCCAGCTCTGCCTCAACCATAGAGGGCGTGTTAGTCGGATTCAGGAGTTCCTCAAAGTGCTCCTTCCAGCGGCCGATAACCTTCTCAGTTGAAGTCAGCAGGGTCCCACCCTTGCTGTACACAGCTTGGATGGTTCCTCGCTTCCCCCTCCTGAGGTGCCGGATGGTTTTCCAGAAGCACCTTGGTGCCGACCGAAAGTCCTTCTCCATAGCTTCTCCGAACTTCTCCCACACCCGCTGCTTTGCCTCTGACACGGCAGAAGCTGCCGCCCTTCTAGTCCTTCGATACCCTGCAACTGTTTCCGGAGTCCTCCCGGATAACATAACCCGGAAGGACTCCTTCTTCAGTCGGACGGCTTCCCTGACCACCGGGGTCCACCACGGTGTTCGAGGGTTACCACCCCTTGAGGCACCTAAGACCTTGAGACCACAGCTCATCACCGCAGCTTCAGCAATAGAGGTTTTGAACATCGCCCACTCAGGTTCAATGTCCCCAACCTCCACAGGGATAGCTGAAAAGCTCCGCCGGAGGTGTGAGTTAAAGATCCCCAGGACAGGGGCTTCCTCCAGACGTTCCCAGTTCACCCGCACTACCCGTTTGGGTTTACCAGGTCTGTCCAGAGTCTTCCCCCACCCCTTGATCCAACTCACCACCAGATGGTGATCAGTCGACAGCTCCGCCCCTCTCTTCACCCGAGTGTCCAAAACATGCGGCCTCAGATCAGATGATACGATTACGAAATCGATCATTGACCTTTGGCCTAGGGTGCTCTGGTACCACGTGCACTTATGAGCATCCTTATGTTCGAACATGGTGTTTGTTATGGCCATTCCAAGACTAGCACAGAAGTCCAACAACAAACGACCGTTCGGGTTTAGATCAGGGAGGCCCTTCCTCCCAATCACGCCTCTCCAGGTGTCTCCATCGTTTCCCACGTGTGCGTTGAAGTCTCCCAGCAAGACTACGGAGTCCCCTACTGGAGCCCCCTGCAGGGCTCCATTCAGGGTCTCCAAGAAGGCCGAATACTCAGAACTGCGGTTTGGGGCATAGGCACAAACAACAGTCAGAGTTTTCCCCCCCATAACCCGAAGGCGTAGGGAGGCGACCCTCTCGTTCACCGGGATAAACTCCAACGTAGCGGCGCTCAGCCGGGGGCTAGTGAGTATCCCCACCCCGGCCCGACGCCTCACACCTTGGGCAACTCCGGAGAAGAATAGAGTCCAACCCCTATCCAGGAGTATGGTTCCAGAGCCAAGACTGTGCGTGGAGGTAAGCCCCACCAGATCCAACTGGTAGCGATCCACCTCCCGCACTAGTTCCGGCTCCTTCCCCCACAGAGAGGTGACGTTCCACGTCCCCAGAGCCAGCCTCTGCTGCCCGGGTCTGGTCCGTCGAGGTCCCTGACCATCACTGCCACCCGTGTGACAGCGCACCCGACCGCAGCGGTTTTTCCCATGAGTGGTGGGCCCACAGGATGGATGGATGGGAGGCACCACGTAGCTTCTTCGGGCTGTGCCCGACCGGGCTCCGTGGCAAACCCGGCGCTCGCTGTCGGGCCCTCCCTCTGGGCCTGGCCCCAGACAGGGGCCCCGGGCTTCCTCCGGGCAGGGTCTCTCCTTTCCTTTCCCTTTCTTTCATGAAGTTGTTTTTGAACAATTATACCACCAGCTATATATATATATATATCAATAATAATATAAAATATTAGGATTAGAAATCTGGTGAGCTCTCTGAGCTGCAGGTCGGGAGACTCGGGGCCTCGCACGTTTAGAAATAGACGGAATCGGAGTTTCGGGCTTCCGGTGGAATCGCAATGCATGCTGGGGGGTGGCGAACCTAGAAAAGTGAGCACCAACTCTCAAGGGCTGCCATATTGGATTTCTTCTCTACGTGTTTACATTGTATTTGGCTAGTTGTTAGTGTGTGATCATCGCTCTTCTAGTTCTGGGATTTGGACACATTGTGTGGTGAAAGGATGTTCAAACTGTGGGAGAAAGATAAATCAATGGGCAGAATCTCATTGTGAGTTTCACGATTACAAAGATTGTGACTGAGAGCCCCCGTTCAAACTATTTCCATTTCCAACAGCACTAACGAACAAAGACAGAAGGCTAGCATGGACCAAAGTTGTAAAGAGACAGGATTACAATGGGAAGTCTTGGAAGCCCAAGAAATCTTCATTTCATGCAAGTAAACCAACAAATGAATCCCTGATCCTGAACTCGACCTGGGGTGTGTCGTCTATCTACTTGATTTATATATTAACAAATGTACTTTCTATATATTGAGTTGTATAATAATGAACAAACACAAGTTAGGTATATATTTATAATAGCTTACCCTGCAACACAACTGCAATAAGCACTTATGATATCGCCAGTTTTCTTGACTGCGCAGATCCATGCCGAATGTGGCGTGTGGGAAACTTTCATTGAATGAGAACATTTAGCTTTCAAAAAGCAAAACTCAGAATCTGCGAGAGGATTGAAAGATATTTGTCTAAATGCTTTGCCTTCTTTGTATTCTTTCAAAGTTTGTTTATGAAACTCGACATGGTTCCCTGGGTGGTCAGACATTAAACATAATGTTATATCGCTGAGGTATATCGGCAGCCAAGAAGTCATGCTGTTGTTTTCAGTTCTGTTCCTGAAACCTTTAAATCAAAGCTTCGACTTTCCTCATCTGAACCTCATCATAAGAAAGGAGTTCAGAACTCATTGTAGAGCAGAAGCTTTGTTTACAACACGCTTGAAGAATAAGCTAAATACAATGTAAACACGTAGAGAAGAAATCCAATATGGTGGCCCTTGTAGAGTTGGTGCTCACTTTTCTACGCCCGCCACCCCAGCATGCATTGCGATTCCACCGGAAGCCCGAAACTCCGATTCCGTCTATACAGGAAAAGGCTTCAGGAAGCAGAGGAAGCTTTCATTGTGTCCGTCTGAGCCGAGGAGGAACGACAGAAAACTAGAAAAGGCGGGAAAGCAGAAACAATGTGGAGCAGAAAACAGCTGCTGAACACAGGAAGCTTCACCATCACTGCTGATTACTGAGAGTAGAAGAAGAAGAACAAGAGGAGCTCTGCTGCAGACTTTACATCGAAACACCAGGAAAACACGACTGCCTGTCTTATAGTGGGGGTTACGGAAGTTGTTTTGGTTGTTTTGTTGTTCCTCAAGACATGGTCCCAGCACATTAAACAGCCTCTAAAAACAAACTGTTGCTTTTAAGATTCTGTTTGTGTATGCTACGCGTTAAACAAACAAGATATTATTTGTTGTTTAAAGATCTTTAGAGGTGTTGGTAGGTGTATCTTGTTGCCTTTATGCTAAGCTAAGCTAACCTCGTTCTGACTCAAGCTCGGTACTGAACATTAGTGCAAGGATAAGCTGTACAAATTATAATAACGATATTAAAATGATATTTTTATTTGCAAAGATTAGATGTAATAAAGATATGAAAATGATAATATAAGCTGTAAATATCATGATAATAATGACGATATGAGAATATTAGTGCAAAAATAATAATATTAGTGAAACAAAAGTATAATGCCGTGTAGTATATGAGTAGGAGTGATTCAATGAACAAAGTCACGTGAAAGTCACAGTTTCTCCTCATTTGAATCCTGGAACATTTCTCTCATGTGCTCAGAAACCACAAATCCGACCCAGTCTATAAATTTACTGTTTTTTCCCCTCGCCCATGCGCGCTCAACCCACTGAGTCCCCACACGTCCGACAGTCCGTGAAGGCAGCAGCGCAGACAGCAGTCTTGACTTCTCAGCGCGCGGACACGCGACCCTCCACCGCTGCGGGGAAACCGCAAGAACGACTGCGAACAGCCAAGGTACTGGAAAGGAGGGTTCGGCGGGGAGTCGAACCTCTGATTGAAGAGGAACAATGCGGATTCCGTCCTGGTCGTGGAACAACGGACCAACTCTTTACTCTTGCAAGGATCCTGGAGGGGGCCTGGGAGTACGCCCATCCAGTCTACATGTGTTTTGTGGATCTGGAGAAGGCGTATGACCGGGTCCCCCGGGTGATACTATGGGAGGTGCTGCGGGAGTATGGGGTGAGGGGGTCACTTTTGAGGGCCATCCAATCCCTGTACGCCCAAAGCGAGAGTTGTGTCCGGATAATCGGCAGTAAGTCGGACTCGTTTCCCGTGAATGTTGGCCTCCGCCAGGGCTGCGCTTTATCACCAATCCTGTTTGTGATGTTCATGGATAGGATATCGAGGCGTAGTCGTGGAGGAGAGGGGTTGCAGTTCGGTGACCTGAGGATCTCATCGCTGCTCTTTGCAGATGATGTGGTCCTTATGGCATCATCGGTCTGTGACCTTCACAGTCACTGGATCGGTTCGCAAGCCGAGTGTGCAGCGGTTGGGATGAGGATCGCACCTCCAAATCTGAGGCCATGGCTCTCAGCAGGAAACCGGTGGATTGCCTACTCCGGGTAGGGAATGAGCCATTACCCAAGTGAAGGAGTTCAAGTACCTCGGGGTCTTGTTCGCTGAGTGAGGGGACAATGGAGCGAGAGATTGGCCGGAGAATCGGAGCAGCGGGGGCGGTATTACAGTCACTTTACCGCACCGTTGTGACAAAAGAGAGCTGAGCCAGAAGGCAAAGCTCTCAATATACCGGTCGATCTTCGTTCCTACCCTCACCTATGGTCATGAAGGCTGGGTCATGACCGAAAGAACGAGATCACGGGTACAAGAGGCCGAATGGGTTTTCTCAGACGGGTGGCTGGCGTCTCCCTTAGAGATAGGGTGAGAAGCTCAGCCATCCGTGAGAGCTCGGAGCAGAGCCGCTGCTCCTTTACGTTGAAAGGAGCCAGTTGAGGTGGTTCGGATCTAGTAAGGATGCCACCTGGGCGCCTCCCTAGGGAGGTGTTCCAGGCACGTCCAGCTGGGAGGAGACCCCGGGAAGACCCAGGACTCGGTGGAGAGATTATATCTCCTCACTGGGAACGCCTCAGGATCCCCCAGTCGGAGCTGGAGGATGTGGCCCGGAGAAGGGAAGATTGGGGTTCCTTACTGGAGCTGCTGCCCCCGCGACCCGATCCCGGATAAGCGGTAGACGATGGATGGATGGATGGATGGTATAATTATTAGGCTACTTTATTAAATAAACCATTTAAAAATGAGAGTTGTGGTTGTGTGTAAACGAGCCCGAACGACAGCTATATAAAATAAGATTTAGCTGTTTAGATGTTGTCAATGTTGTGTACTAGAGAGACAGAATGAATCTTCAACAAACAAACTCCTCTGAAAAAAGTTGCAATTTAATGCCACCGAGCAGACCAGAGCCTCCGACAGGAAATCATAAAGGATGATTTGAGACGAGCTGCTGATACTATTGAGCCAGTTAGCTTAATTAGATACGTTAGCTCGGCCTCCGTCAGCTGCAGATCATCTTAATGAACTTTTGTCTGGAGGATCAGCAGATGAAGATCTCAGCTGATGTTTAGAGCATCTGTGACAGCGTTAAATAAACTGCTGAGAGTGAAGGTCTCTATGGATCCTCACACACATGATCATGAATGACCTGCACTAGTGGAGTAAAATCATTAGAGCTCAGTTAGTGTCAGAGTTATTGAGCGCTCGACAGTGGAAACAGGAAGCAAATAAAAACCAATAATTCTTTACAGTGTTCAGCAGTTTCATCAGTGCAGAGCTTCATCATCCGACCATCAACTGACGACGCAGACGTATAAATGTGTAATGAAAACATCGACATGAACATCACACGTCTACGTCACTACAACATGATCACCTCGGTGAAGGCCACACCAAAGCTGCAGAACAGAAGCTCGGGACTCTGGGAAATGTAGTTTTATAAACATGCAGCCAAAGAGCCTCAAAGTCTCCCACAAAATGACGTTCTCATACAACTAAACTGCATTTTCAATTGTGTTTCGAGGGAAATTTTATTTTCAGTATTGAATTCTATATAATGTTCTATATATTATATTATATTAAATCTATATTCGCCAACGTTGCTACTGGCTGGTCTGACCAGTGTTGCCAGGTTGGTTCAAAAACATCATTAGCCAGAAAAGAATATGAATATTGAAAAGAAAATCAGAAAGACGTCCGTACTGTGACAAACCAGGCCAACATTTTATCATTAAAATATTTAACAATTTTCTTGACCTCCTCCTTACACAGACTTATGTGGACTTTCATTACAAACGTATTGTGATACGTCAAAATCAACCGTAATCCCCCCAAAACGTAATTGAGAACCCCTAACCCTTTTAATTTGATCCTAAAAAGAGTGAAACAGCGCCCCTCTGGGTTCACACAACAGGTACATGTCAGTGTGTGGTCAAAGGCGGTACTGCACCTTACTGAAGTCTACCAGAACCATTACTGCCATTGTTTTCTCAGCCCTTTCCTGCTTACGGGCCGAGAATTTAAATCCCAAAAGTTAGAACAATAAATAATAATAATAATAATACTTATATTATTGCACGACTCTTCTCCGGTACGCCACACTTAATTCACCATCTTAAAAAGAGCAAATCTGAAAATAAAAAGTCTGAAAAACATTCAGCAGTAAACACATTTTATTATCGTTCAGTCACATGTGTGTTTATGTGAGCTATAATTACATTAATTTAAGCTGCTATTTCTACACATTATGAAACATTCTCATCATAGCCTGGTTTATAAAATTATGAATTTACAAACACAGTGTTTTTAGTTTCAGATGCAAATAATAATAAATACAAAACTAATTTCTGCCAGTAGAAAATGATTGTTTACAGTCGTGCATTGAAGATTATCAGACATTACTAAATATCAATGCGAATACATTACCTAGATTACATGAAGGTTTGTAATCAGATGTTTTTCTTCAATAATAACTTTTTTAACAGAGATTAAAAATATAAATAATTAAAATGTATTATTTACATCTGAAATAGTTTTGGCCCCAAAAGAAGAAGAAAGAAAAGATTCAGAATTCTGTTGAACTTGGATTTTTAATTTGTTTTCCAGTCGAGAATTATTATTATTATTATTATTATTATTATTATTATTATTATTATTATTATTATTATTATTATTATTATTATTATTATTATTAATGGTGCATTTGATGTTGTGTCAGAATAATTGGAAAAATTTGTTCTGGACTAGAAAAAACGTGAATCATCTCCTTAAATCGGAACAACAACTGTGAAAGTCTGCAAAAGTGTTGGTACTCGTTGACATCATATTACGCAGAAACACGTGGGACGTAAACTTTTATTAATTCACATACTGCATATCTATTTTTGGCCGACATGTAGTTTGTATTACGTTGTTCGTTATTTGCTGTAACAAGTCAGGTAAAGAAATGTTCTGTTGGTTTTAAACACAAAGTTCTCCTCTCAGACATCTGACTGGACTCACTCAACATTTGTGGCTGCAGATTAAAAACATTTCACCGGCAGTGTATCTACTTAATTACGGAGCCTTTTCCGAGTTTAAAGTAAGAAGAAAATAACTTGGATATTCTCTCAGGTCAAAGTTGTACAATTACGAGACGAACTTAGAAATTCTCTAAAATTAAAGTCACAAATTACGAGAATGATATTTGAAAGTTGTAAATGTATGATAATAAAATCACAAATCTACGAGATGAAAACTTGAATATTGAGATTAAAGTTGTAAATGTATCAGCGTGGCTTCAGGTCGCAGGATCACCACGTCTGTATTTCTCTTTTGTTCTCTGTATGAAGAGCGTGTAGCTTTGAGGCAGCAGATTACAGCTGTGTACTATTTCAAGATGTTCAGTTCATCACGTTACGTTTGAGTGAAAGCCGACTAACACTAACAAGCTGCCATCATCACATCTACTTTCACTAAATTATGTTTTTCTTCTGCACAAATTCAAAAGGCGCCAAAAAACAGCAGGACGGACGTTTCACAACACGGAGGAAATGCAGAGAAGAAGAAGAAGCAGAGACCAGAATGCACTGGGGTTAGTTGTCCTCTCTCCATCTGAAACCCGCGTCTCTTCTCTGGTTGCTGAAAGGCATTCTGGGAAATCTGTGCTGTGGACTCACTCCTCCTTCTGCTGTCCCTCCCCGGGCGCCACCTCCACGGTGAGCAGCTCCTCCCCCTGCTGCCGCGGCGTCATCCTGATGATCACTGAGCTGTCGGTGGTCTCCGACACGACGTCTTGGTCGTCCTGAACCAAAACGCGAGGAATAGGAGAGCGCCGGTGCATCGGAGAGCGAGGGGGGGCCATGGAGGGGACACCCTGGGGGACACAGAAAGATGGAGGGAGCGAACACGACAAGACGGGAGGATGAATCTTAATGTCACAGAACAATAACATATCAAAGTGTTATTCACTAGTGAAGGAGCAATAACAGTATTAAACACATGTAATGTCCTTTATAGGCGTAAATATTAATATGCACCTGATATTTTATTCATTTATATCGACGACGCTCATTAGTCAACATTTCTGTAAATGTTCCTCGACGCAACTCATTAGCAGACGTGTGAAACCTTTTCTACTTTAAACGTGAGAATTATAATATTACATAATAATTTAATAATAAGAAACTTAAAGACAATGAAACATGTCCACGTGTGTTCTCTGGTCTCCAGCAGGGGGCAGTGTCTCACCTCCGCTGTGTCAGATGCTTTGTAGGTTTTCCTCAGGATGGAGAACGTTCCCTGGATTCCTTCCTCCTGCGTCACCTTCAGCGCCGCCTTGAACATTTTGGGGGTGTCCGGTCTGGGTGGGATGACCTGCATCGCCTCTTTGCCTCTGACCTTCTCCTCCGGCTTCTTGTCCTTCGTCAACATCGTCCTGAGAGATACACAGAGACACAGAGACGGGTTACAGGAAGACGTGCAGTACAAACATTTCCTCCAGGAGCAGAACTACAACCACAAACTGCTGATTCAGAATCACTGGGCGAGAGTCCGAGGTGTCAGAGACCTCCTGTTCTTCACCTACAAAATGTCCCTCAAAGAGACACGCAGCTACAAAGAGACTCAAAATAACAGCTAATGACGAAACAACGACACAAAGAGTCTCATGAACTATAAAGTCTGTGTTTGTTGCCCCTACAGATCCGAGGTGTTGGACCCTTTTGCATGTCCGGGCCAAATTTTGTCATAATCCGCCGATGGAAAGAATGTTTTTAACCTTACTTTCTACACAAACAGCCAAACTGAGACTTTGCGTAGATAAAACAAAAGAAACATTAAATCCTGGGAGGTCCCGTACCAACACCGACAGCAGCTCCAACACATCCAGTCTGCAGCAGCAGCTCCTCTGCACTGACCCCGTTCTCTCAAGTAGAGACACCTGTGAGCAGATTACAGTCTAATCCTGAGCAGGAGTGACAGGAGTGACAGGAGATCACACGGGAGGAGGACAGCGGCCATCTTCCTTTCTAGCTTCTCAGTTCATTATGTAGACGACTTGGAAACGAGCGCTCTCTAAGAAGCCAGTGGAACTCCCTCTCTCCCGGTATTTATGCACTAATATGTTTTATTGGACGCGCCCGGGGGACAGGACTCGGTCTTACTTGGCCTTCTTACGGAGGAGTTTCTGGGACTCTGGGTAGTGCACCAGGATCTCTGCCAGGTCCTTCTTATCCAGGATGAAGAGGTTGGCGAAGCCGTGCGCCTTTACGTTGGCCGTACGGCGGTTCCCTCCGCCTCCCGCCAGCAAGCTGACCAATCACAGGACAGAGAAAATGGAATGTCGAGAAAGGTCTTGAAACATTTACGGTGCTGGAGAGTCTGAAGCTAAGCTAGCAGCCTGCAAGGCTGTAATCTTCATTAAACACCAACAAACTGAATAAATGAAAAGGGTTAGCATGTTAACATCCCAACAGTTATTATGCTAACTATAGGATTCTATTTTGTGTTATTCATTTGTACTTCATGTATAATACTGCATGTAACATTTAGCACTTAGCACATTTCAGGGTTAGCATTTAACATTTTAGCTTGTTAGCTTATTGAAATGCTAACATTAGCAAGTTAGCATAGGCTAAGTAATATTAAACACAGTGACGGTTGTTTTCTAGATTAATGTTCTGGTTTATAATCCCAGTAGTGTAGCATGTTTACACTTCCTGTTTCTTTATCTTGTGGTCAGGGTTTAAAGAACTCTGTGGCTAACACTAGCTTGAAATACTTTCTACGTTTTGTGCTACAACATAAAATACGTCAGTAAAAACCCCTCTGGAGAATTTTGAAGCTTCTCCGTGAAGCTATCAAGTGTCTAAATGAGACGACAGAGGTTGTCGTGGGACATTAAACGCCATCTCGCTGAACATCAGCCGCCTTCAGTGAAGTCATGTGAACGTTAGCGTTTTGCTTAAAAACTGATAAAAGTGTGTAAGCACCATGAACTTTTCTTATATGATCAAAACGTCTGTTTCAGTGCAGGAACCAGGGAGACTTCACACTGTTTCTACATCGTCTGAAGTATAAACTCCACGCTGGGTTTGTGCCGTGACCTCTGAGAAGCTTCGCCATGCTGTAAAGATGTAAATGAGTTAATAGGATGACAGGAATCAGCTCTGACCTGATCTCTCCGAACACCGAGCCGGCTCTGATGGTGACGAACACCGTCTGCAGGTCGGGGCCACCCACCACCTGAACCTCGCCCTGCTTGATGATGTACATCTCCCTCCCGATCTCCCCCTGCAACACACACACACACACACACACACACACACACACACACACACACACACACACACACACACACACACACACACACACAGGTCAACACACAGTGCTGCTGCAGCGCTCGTCAACATGGACAGGTGTGTGTTCACCTTTTTACAGACGAAGTCTTCGGGCAGGTAGACCACAGATTTGAGCCTCGTCAGCATGTCGAACACCATTTGTCTGTCACAGCCCTGACACACACACACACACACACACACACACACACACACACACACACACACACACACACACACACACATTCATGTTTGCCATTTTATTCATTTAATATTAAATAGAAATGAATATAGCTCTAAATCCTGAAATAAATAAATATAAATGTATATATGAGTTAATGTAGTTCAATACATAGGTTTTATTTTAAAAAGGACGTTTTTCAAAGAATTGCTTTTATTTATTTCATAATTCCACTTCCAATAGAATAAAGCAGAATTATGAAATAAATGTCCCTGGAATTAATAAATAAAAGCAGAATTATGAAATCCGCCTCATTAAACACGTGCTGACCTGAAACAGGGCGACTTTACTGACGATGGTGTAGTTGACGTCCACAGCGATGTCCATCCTCATCTTAGTGGGAAGTTGCACCAGCAGCTCCTGTTCATCTGCAGAGAAAACAATATCTACAATGCTCTGAATGTACCTGAACACAACACGAGACGTTCAGGGACAAAGTTGAGTTCTGTATCGCTCAGCTTTTGTAAGTCCCATTAAACTGCAGTACTTCATTACATTTAGAGGTACTTACTTGCAGAATACTTTACTAGAGTATTTAAAGGATTTGTTAATGTATACTTTTACTACGTTTATAGACGGCTGCATTACTGCCAACTAAAAATGAGCCCCGTCTCTACCTACGACATTAAAACACTGAGTATATGTAAATACATCATTACTAATAATTCAATGACTATTGAATACTTTTGATATTTACAAAATATGTTATTGCTGATATTGTGCATTTCTTTCATTCAAGTAAAATGTTGTAAGCAGGACTTTAAGTTTTAATGCAGTGTATTAATACTTTTATATAATACAAGTAAACTGGTCATTACATCTAAATATGAAGGGAAATTAATTGTAATATTGTGATATTATATTAAAGGTAAACTATTAACTGCTTATTCAGAAGAAACAGCTATTATAATATTCTTTATTGTATTCTATTTATATAGAGTCTTAAAATGTTGTCATCATGTCTTTGCATTATGTGAAGCAACATAATTATAATTGTTTAAAGACATTATAATATATATTGCTGTCTATGCTGTAAAGTTTGAGCGTCGCTGTTACACAAAGTTTAAATTTCATCTGTTTTTACCTTTTTTAAACTTGCACACTGAATATTAGCAGTTTTATTATCTGCTGAAGAAAAACTATCTTCACTTTCCTCAAGTCTTTTATAATCTGATCAAATACGAGGAATCGTTAAACGTTTATACGAGAATGAGCTTCATCTGTTTCGTGAGGAGTTTGTTTGGCGTCAGATTTGTTCGTTCAGCTCACCCAGCATGCCCTGGCTCTTCCAGGTGTAGTCGTACCAGGTCTTGATGCGGTTCTGGACGTCTCCGGGGATGTGGTAGGAGTTCATGTATTTGACGGTGCTGTCCATGCACGCCCGGTAGTAGTTCTCCCCGGCCGTCGCGGCTCCGACCACGTCTCTCATCTGAGACAGTTTGTACATTTATCTCATCTTCTACATCGTTACAGAATGTATTCACTTTGTATTCTGTAAAGCACAAGTGATGCTACATATTATTATAACGCTCTGCAAAGCAGTTGACGGTAACGGACCTGACCGATCATGATGGAGAACGCAAAGACGCCGACGAAGTAGTTGATGAGCTGGAAGCAGATCTCGAAGACGGTGGTGGGGTCCGGCAGTCCTCCGATGGTGATCAACGTCTTCACGGCAAAATAGTAACAGCGGATATAACTGTAAGAAAAATGTGTCTGAGATGTATTAATGTACACGGACATTATTCTCACAGGTGCAAACATTCAACTTACAGGCCCATGTGTTGTCTTTATTTAATAAATGTTAACACTTCCCCTTCTTATTTTATTATTCTATTATTTATTATTCTATTATTCTACACATCACCTTATTATTTTATTATTTTATTATTCTATTATTCTACACTTCACCTTCTTATTTTATTATTCTATTAATCTACACTTCACCTTCTTATTTTATTATTCTATTAATCTACACTTCCCCTTCTTATTTTATTATTCTATTATTTTATTATTCTATTATTCTAACACTTCACCTTCTTATTTTATTATTATTTATCTACACTTCCCTTCTTATTTTATTATTTTATTATTCTACACTTCCCCTTCTTATTTTATTATTCTATTATTCTACACTTCACCTTCTTATTTTCTTATTCTATTATTCTACACTTCCCCTTCTTATTTTATTATTTTATTTTTCTATTATTCTACACTTCCCCTTCTTATTTTATTATTCTATTATTCTACACTTCCCCTTCTTATTTTATTATTTTATTATTCTACACTTCCCCTTCTTATTTTATTATTCTATTATTCTACACTTCCCCTTCTTATTTAATTATTCTATTATTCTACACTTCCCCTTCTTATTTTATTATTCTATTATTCTATTATTCTACACTTCTCCTTCTTATTCATTTACTCATGTAAATGAATTAAAGTTAATGTTTGCATTCAGTGACACCAACACTCACTGTTTTGTTTCCATGCTCACTAATGTTCCACTGAATCTGAAGAACTCATGTTAACAGCTTGTGTTTAAACATTCAGAATGATTCTGGGTGGATCTTCACATCATGTGTGATGTTTGATGTTCTTCAGGTTTTAGGAGCATTCTTTGGAAACAGCACATTCACACTATGAGTTTCAGTTTGTGATTCACGGCCTATCGCCTGTTTTGCGTCAGTTTGTTGTTTTGTTGTAGGTCAGTAAAGTGTAATGATCGGCATGACTGCGTCACCCGCGTGCTCATGCCCTCGCACGGAACAAACAGGCTCCACTCATAACAACATTAGCATTAGCTAACATAGCACTACTAGTGGTCACAACTCCACAGGGACATTTAACGTCTCCGCCTGTCTGACTCTCTGCTTCTTTAAAAACATTTTCTTTCTTGTAGAAAACACTCAGAAACCTACATCAGCATTGATGGACATTAAGAATATGGTGATAGGTTCTTACGCGTTGCCTTTTCCATTGTAGACCCACTTGGTGGATCCCAGTCCTTCGTAGTCGGAGCCCCAGTAGAAGAGACAGGCGTTGATGTGCAGAGAGTACAGCAGGTAGGTGGAGGTTCGTATCACCCTGACACACAACAACAACATCATGACATTAATGCGCACTAACACATGCACTAAAATAAGTACATGTGGACTTCCTCAGGGATCTATTCTGGGTCCCTTTTGCCTTTAATGTATATATAGATAAGATAGATAGTACATTAATTATCCTGAAGGGAACTGTTGTGCAGCAGCTGCAGTACAAAGACTGCAAATAAAACAAAATATTAAAAATAAAGATGCCACACATGAAGTCCTTGTTATCTTATCAACAGCTATGCAGATGACATCCTGTTTTATGTTGCTTTCATTTCTTTCTGTTTGTGATGCTTGAATGTCACAAAACTTTCTGAACAATAACAAAACCAAAATGATGAAAGATTAAAAAGTAAAAAATAATGAACCACGCTCGGTTTCTGGTCGGCTGTCCTCTGTCGGTAGGGAACATGTATGTGACAGATGTTTTCAGGTGTCTCCTCACCTGTAGATGTACGCTTTCTTCATCACAGCTTCCATTCTGTCGTTGAACTCGAAGAACACCATGTACTGAGAGAGCACAGACAGGAGTCAGAGTTTATCTTCAACACACAGAACGAACATCTGCATGAAGTAAAACACATCCTGACCTTCAGCATGCGGGGGAATCTCAGCAGAGAGTTCACTCCAGTGAAAAGGTAAAGTATCTCCATGGGAAACAGACTGATGATGTCCATCTGCAGACACAGTTTTTATTTAAAATCTCAAATACTTATATTTAATGTATAATCATTAAAAAACTTTGGACTCAGTGAGATGATTATGATGCAATTTGCAACTGTTTTTGTAGTCCGGCCCTGAAGGCAGCATCGCCCTGGTTCCCTCGACAAACAGTCGGCGAGATTTTAACTTTGGTATTTGGATTATTGTAGAAAATAATCTGAACGTTTATGATACGTGTTCAGCAGGATAATCTCCAGAAGTGAAAATCTAACAATCTAACAAACTACAGAAGGTCACATGACTCACGTCACCACGAAGCTAAAGGCGGCTAACGTTCGACAGAGTGACCTTTAGTCTCATGACAATGGATCATAAAAGACCAATATATATTAATATAATTATTATCATAAGGTAGGTCCAGCTATGGATCCAACCCCCGAAAGAAACACATTTTCCAGCATTTATCTATAAAACAAATACTTGTTCCTATAATCAGAAGACGCGCCCACTAAACGTCTTTCTGTCAGAGGACGTCTTACATTTCCCGCCCAACACGGCCATCTTTCTTTGTCATTTAAGTTTGTATTTATTTAAACATTTAGTCATCGTTGTATTTTATTTGAACAGCCTGATGAAGTTATAAATTAGAGATAATTAAGAATGTAATCCACACTGACGAGACAAAGACATGAGAAGTCTGTAACTGTGGAGCATAATGTTTACGATGTTTATGGTCTGACCTTGAACCTCTCCGTGGTCATGTAGTTTTCTCTCATGTCCTTTTTATTACACTGAAATAAAAAGAGTTCCAGGTTAAAAGAAGTCAAATCAAAACTCGGTTTCTGTTTTATTTCTGTTGCCGCCACTGACCACGATGTCTCCTCCACGGACGAACTGCAGCCGCGGCTGGAAGACGAGGATGTCGGCGATGTAGATGAAGTCGCAGGTGTAGTCCATCAGCAGCCACAGGTGGAGGTTGTCGGCGGTCTGGTAGGGGAACGCCCAGCGGACGGGGATCAACCACATGTTCCAGTTCCACGCCATCACAACGCAGAAGAGCCAGAGGACGTAGATGAGATCTGTGAAGTAACTCAGCACATTTACTCAACGACTTCACTTCAGACAGTTTGGAGGAACTTTACTGGAATTTTCCATTTTTGTTTCATCTCAGAAGGAAATACTTTTTACTTTTTACTACTTTTATCTGACTTTAGTTACAGATTCAGATTATTATAATATATAAATATATATATATATAAGGAAAATATAGAATAGAACATAAATATAGAATATAAATTAGAATATAAATATAGAATATAAATATAGAATATAAATTAGAATATAAATATAGAATATAAATATAGAATATAAATATAGAACATAAATATAGAATATAAATTAGAATATAAATATAGAATATAAATATAGAATATAAATATAGAACATAAATATAGAATATAAATATAGAATATAAATATAGAATATAAATATAGAACATAAATATAGAATATAAATTAGAATATAAATATAGAATATAAATATAGAATATAAATTTGAATATAAATATTGAATATATTTGCTGTGACTTGTAAAAACAGAAAGATAGTAGAGATATTACTGAAGTGATGCTGTGATTTCTCACATTCTTATGTCTTAAAATCATAATAAATGTTGTAATAATTACAACAATGCTATCCCTTAATCATGAGGAGATTAATATCTCACAGTATTAATAAGTTATAACAGTGAGAAAACTATCTTGACATTGAGTAACAATAATAAGATATAGATGAGGCTTACCGGTGAACGGGTCGATGCTGGAGGGGAAGCGATACTCCACGATGGTCCGGAGCCAGTCGGGCATCGGGGGAAGTTTGGGAAGTTTGGGAAGTTTGGGAAGTTTCACTGGACGTCCCAGAATTTCAAAGGGGAGCACAAACTCCTTCTTCTCCTCCTCCTCCTCCTCCTCCTCTTCTTCTTCTTCTTTTTCTGCAGCTGGAGGCGCCTCGTCCTTCTTCTCCTCTGGTGGAGGTGGAGGGGGGGGGGGAGCTTTGCTCGGGGCTGCAGACGTCAGAAAGAATTATACATTATATTATATAAAATATTATATAAAACACGATACATAAATATCTGAAGTGATTATTACTCAACAGAAAACAAGAAAGAAATATGAATATGCACTTTTCCTTAAATTCCATTCTATTCAATTTAACATTTAAGTTTATATTTATATTCAACATTTATAATATATAAATATATATATATATATATATATAGATACATATAAATAAATATATATATTTATATATGTATATATATATATAAAAAAATATATATAAATATATAAATAAATATATATATTTATATTCTATATAAACAGATTGTTACCAACATTAAATATATTTTTTACAAATATTTCTGTTTCAAATGTGAGGAAAACTTTATATAACTAAACTTATATTCAAACTAAATCAGCTGACAAAAACAAGAAGTGAGACGAAGACTTTACAGGCTGAAGGACTTTCTTCCTCCGACTCGTCCGGGTCCACCATCCGCTCTCTTTGCCGCTCAGTTCGACCTTTAAACAGCCTGACGAGCTCGCTCAGACGGTCCTGCACCACCACGCTACCGACGCTGGCTGCTGACGGAGGACGCCTCCTGCAGGACGGCAGGACAGTAAACACGGAGGACGGAGGGGATAGAGGTGGAGGACAGAGTGTGTGTGTGTGTGTGTGTGTGTGATTTCTCTCACTCGTCGTCTGCAGTCAGCAGGTCTCCCTGACGGCTCTTCAGACCGGCCTTCATCACTTCATCATCGTCCTCGTCTGCAGACACATCGCCCTGAGCCCTGGGGGACAGCAGGAGGACAGACAGACAGCAGGAGTACAGACAGACAGCAGGAGGACAGACAGACAGCAGGAAGAAAGACAGACAGCAGGAGGACAGACAGACAGCAGGAGGACAGATAGACAGCAGGAGGACAGACAGCAGGAGGACAGACAGCAGGAGGACAGACAGACAGCAGGAGGACAGACAGACAGCAGAGGACAGACAGACAGCAGGAGGACAGACAGACAGACAGCAGGAGGACAGACAGCAGGAGGACAGACAGCAGGTGGAGGACAGACAGACAGCAGGAGGACATACAGACAGACAGCAGAGGACAGACAGACAGCAGAGGACAGACAGGCATACAGCAGAGGACAGACATACAGACAGACAGCAGAGGACAGACAGACAGCAGGAGGACAGACAGACAAACAGACAGCAGAGGACAGACAGACAGCAGGAGGACAGACAGACAAACAGACAGCAGAGGACAGACATACAGCAGGAGGACAGACAGACATCAGAGGACAGACAGACAGCAGAGGACAGACAGACAGCAGGAGGACAGACAGACAGCAGAGGACAGACAGACAGACAGCAGAGGACAGACAGACATCAGAGGACAGACAGACAGACAGCAGAGAACAGACAGACAGACAGCAGAGGACAGACAGACATCAGAGGACAGACAGACATACAGCAGGAGAACAGACAGACAGCAGAGGACAGACAGACAGACAGACAGACAGACAGCAGGAGGACAGACAGACAGCAGGAGGACAGATAGACAGCAGGAGGACAGACAGCAGGAGGACAGACAGACAGACAGCAGGAGGACAGACAGCAGGAGGACAGACAGCAGGTGGAGGACAGACAGACAGCAGGAGGACATACAGACAGACAGCAGAGGACAGACAGACAGCAGAGGACAGACAGGCATACAGCAGAGGACAGACAGACAGCAGAGGACAGACATACAGACAGACAGCAGAGGACAGACAGACAGCAGGAGGACAGACAGACAAACAGACAGCAGAGGACAGACATACAGCAGGAGGACAGACAGACATCAGAGGACAGACAGACAGCAGAGGACAGACAGACAGCAGGAGGACAGACAGACAGCAGAGGACAGACAGACAGACAGCAGAGGACAGACAGACATCAGAGGACAGACAGACAGACAGCAGAGAACAGACAGACAGACAGCAGAGGACAGACAGACATCAGAGGACAGACAGACATACAGCAGGAGCACAGACAGACAGCAGAGGACAGACAGACAGACAGACAGACAGCAGGAGGACAGACAGACAACAGAGGACAGACAGACATCAGAGGACAGACAGATAGACAGCAGGAGGACAGACAGACAGACAGCAGGAGGACCGACAGACATCAGAGGACAGACAGACAGACAGCAGGAGGACAGACAGACAGACAGCAGAGGACAGACAGACATCAGAGGACAGACAGACAGCAGAGGACAGACAGACAGCAGAGGAGAAATATACAGACAGACAGCAGGAGGACAGACAGACAGCAGGAAGAAAGACAGACAGCAGGAGGAAAGACAGACAGCAGGAGGACAGACAGACAGCAAGAAGAAAGACAGACAGCAGGAGGACAGACAGCAGGAGGAAAGACAGACAGCAGGAGGACAGACAGACAGCAGGAGGACAGACAGACAGCAGAGGACAGACAGACAGCAGGAGGACAGACAGACAGCAGGAGGAGGAGACAGACAGACAGACAGCAGGAGGACAGACAGCAGGAGGAGGACAGACCGACAGCAGGAGGACATACAGACAGACAGCAGACGACAGACAGACAGCAGAGGACAGACAGGCATACAGCAGAGGACAGACAGACAGCAGAGGACAGACATACAGACAGACAGCAGAGGACAGACAGACAGCAGGAGGACAGACAGACAGACAGCAGAGGACAGACATACAGCAGGAGGACAGACAGACATCAGAGGACAGACAGACAGACAGCAGAGGACAGACAGACAGACAGCAGGAGGACAGACAGACAGCAGGAGGACAGACAGACAGCAGAGGACAGACAGACAGCAGAGGACAGACAGACATCAGAGGACAGACAGACAGACAGCAGAGAACAGACAGACAGACAGCAGAGGACAGACATCAGAGGACAGACAGACATACAGCAGGAGGACAGACAGACAGCAGAGCACAGACAGACAGAGAGCAGGAGGACAGACAGACAGCAGAGGACAGACAGACATCAGAGGACAGACAGATAGACAGCAGGAGGACAGACAGACAGACAGCAGGAGGACCGACAGACATCAGAGGACAGACAGACAGACAGCAGGAGGACAGACAGACAGACAGCAGAGGACAGACAGACATCAGAGGACAGACAGACAGCAGAGGACAGATATACAGACAGACAGCAGAGGACAGACAGACATCAGAGGATAGACAGACAGCAGAGGACAGATATACAGACAGACAGCAGAGGACAGACAGACATCAGAGGACAGACAGACAGACAGCAGGAGTACAGACAGACAGACAGCAGAGGACAGACAGACAGCAGGAGGACAGACAGACAGCAGAGGACAGACAGCAGGAGGACAGACAGACAGACAGCAGAGGACAGACAGCAGGAGGACAGACAGACAGACAACAGAGGACAGACATACAGCAGGAGGACAGACAGACATCAGAGGACAGACAGACAGCAGAGGACAGACAGACAGACAGACAGCAGGAGGACAGACAGACAGACAGCAGGAGGACAGACAGACAGCAGAGGACAGACAGACAGACAGCAGAGGACAGACAGACATCAGACGACAGACAGACAGACAGCAGAGAACAGACAGACAGACAGCAGAGGACAGACAGACATCAGAGGACAGACAGACATACAGCAGGAGGACAGACAGACAGCAGAGGACAGACAGACAGACAGCAGGAGGACAGACAGACAGCAGAGGACAGACAGACATCAGAGGACAGACAGACAGACAGACAGCAGGAGGACCGACAGACATCAGAGGACAGATAGACAGACAGACAGCAGAGGACAGACAGACATCAGAGGACAGACAGACAGCAGAGGACAGATATACAGACAGACAGCAGAGGACAGACAGACATCAAAAGACAGACAGACAGCAGAGGACAGATATACAGACAGACAGCAGAGGACAGACAGACATCAGAGGACAGACAGAAAGACAGCAGGAGGACAGACAGACAGCAGGAGTATAGACAGACAGCAGAGGACAGACAGACAGCAGAGGACAGACATACAGACAGACAGCAGAGGACAGACAGACAGCAGCAGGACAGACAGACAGCAGAGGACAGACATACAGCAGGAGGACAGACAGACATCAGAGGACAGACAGACAGACAGCAGAGGACAGACAGACAGACAGACAGCAGGAGGACAGACAGACATCAGAGGACAGACAGACAGACAGCAGAGAACAGACAGACAGACAGCAGAGGACAGACATCAGAGGACAGACAGACATACAGCAGGAGGACAGACAGACATCAGAGCACAGACAGACAGAGAGCAGGAGGACAGACAGACAGCAGAGGACAGACAGACATCAGAGGACAGACAGATAGACAGCAGGAGGACAGACAGACAGACAGCAGGAGGACCGACAGACATCAGAGGACAGAGAGACAGACAGCAGGAGGACAGACAGACAGACAGCAGAGGACAGACAGACATCAGAGGACAGACAGACAGCAGAGGACAGATATACAGACAGACAGCAGAGGACAGACAGACATCAGAGGACAGACAGACAGCAGAGGACAGATATACAGACAGACAGCAGAGGACAGACAGACATCAGAGGACAGACAGACAGACAGCAGGAGTACAGACAGACAGACAGCAGAGGACAGACAGACAGCAGGAGGACAGACAGACAGACAGCAGGAGGACAGACAGACAGCAGAGGACAGACAGCAGAGGACAGACAGACAGCAGGAGGACAGACAGACAGCAGAGGACAGACATACAGCAGGAGGACAGACAGACATCAGAGGACAGACAGACAGACAGCAGAGGACAGACAGACAGACAGCAGGAGGACAGACAGACAGACAGACAGCAGGAGGACAGACAGACAGCAGAGGACAGACAGACAGACAGCAGAGGACAGACAGACATCAGAGGACAGACAGACAGCAGGAGGACAGACAGACAGCAGAGGACAGACATACAGCAGGAGGACAGACAGACATCAGAGGACAGACAGACAGACAGCAGAGGACAGACAGACAGACAGCAGAGAACAGACAGACAGACAGCAGAGGACAGACAGACAGACAGACAGCAGGAGGACCGACAGACATCAGAGGACAGACAGACAGACAGACAGCAGGAGGACAGACAGACAGACAGCAGAGGACAGACAGACATCAGAGGACAGACAGACAGCAGCGGACAGATATACAGACAGACAGCAGAGGACAGACAGACATCAAAAGACAGACAGACAGCAGAGGACAGATATACAGACAGACAGCAGAGGACAGACAGACATCAGAGGACAGACAGAAAGACAGCAGGAGGACAGACAGACAGCAGGAGTATAGACAGACAGCAGAGGACAGACAGGCATACAGCAGAGGACAGACAGACAGCAGAGGACAGACATACAGACAGACAGCAGAGGACAGACAGACAGCAGGAGTATAGACAGACAGCAGAGGACAGACAGACAGCAGGAGGACAGACAGACAGCAGGAGGACAGACAGACAGCAGGAGGAAAGACAGACAGCAGGAGGACAGACAGACAGCAGGAGGACAGACAGACAGCAGGAGGACAGACAGACAGCAGAGGACAGACAGACAGCAGGAGGACAGACAGACAGCAGGAGGACAGACAGCAGGAGGACAGACAGCAGGAGGACAGACAGACAGCAGGAGGACAGACAGACAGCAGGAGGAAAGACAGACAGCAGGAGGACAGACAGACAGCAGGAGGACAGACAGACAGCAGGAGGACAGACAGACAGCAGAGGACAGACAGACAGCAGGAGGACAGACAGACAGCAGGAGGACAGACAGACAGCAGGAGGACAGACAGACAGCAGAGGACAGACAGACAGCAGAGGACAGACAGACAGCAGGAGGACAGACAGACAGACAGACAGCAGGAGGACAGACAGCAGGAGGACAGACAGCAGGAGGACAGACAGACAGCAGAGGACAGACAGACAGCAGGAGGACAGACAGACAGCAGGAGGAGGAGACAGACAGACAGCAGGAGGACATACAGCAGGAGGAGGACAGACAGACAGCAGGAGGACATACAGACAGACAGCAGATGACAGACAGACAGCAGAGGACAGACAGGCATACAGCAGAGGACAGACAGACAGCAGAGGACAGACATACAGACAGACAGCAGAGGACAGACAGCAGGAGGACAGACAGACAGACAGCAGAGGACAGACATACAGCAGGAGGACAGACAGACATCAGAGGACAGACAGACAGACAGCAGGAGGACAGACAGACAGACAGCAGGAGGACAGACAGACAGCAGAGGACAGACAGACAGACAGCAGAGGACAGACAGACATCAGAGGACAGACAGACAGACAGACAGCAGAGGACAGACAGACATCAGAGGACAGACAGACATACAGCAGGAGGACAGACAGACATCAGAGGACAGACAGACAGACAGACAGACAGCAGAGGACAGACAGACATCAGAGGACAGACAGACATACAGCAGGAGGACAGACAGACAGCAGAGGACAGACAGACAGAGAGCAGGAGGACAGACAGACAGCAGAGGACAGACAGACATCAGAGGACAGACAGATAGACAGCAGGAGGACAGACAGACAGACAGCAGGAGGACCGACAGACATCAGAGGACAGACAGACAGACAGACAGACAGCAGGAGGACAGACAGACAGCAGAGGACAGACAGACCTCAGAGGACAGACAGACAGCAGAGGACAGATATACAGACAGACAGCAGAGGACAGACAGACATCAGAGGACAGACAGACAGCAGAGGATAGATATACAGACAGACAGCAGAGGACGGACAGACATCAGGAGGACAGACAGACAGCAGAGGACAGACAGACAGCAGAGGACAGACAGACAGCAGGAGGACAGACAGACAGACAGACAGCAGGAGGACAGACAGCAGGAGGACAGACAGCAGGAGGACAGACAGACAGCAGAGGACAGACAGACAGCAGGAGGACAGACAGACAGCAGGAGGAGGAGACAGACAGACAGACAGCAGGAGGACATACAGCAGGAGGAGGACAGACAGACAGCAGGAGGACATACAGACAGACAGCAGATGACAGACAGACAGCAGAGGACAGACAGGCATACAGCAGAGGACAGACAGACAGCAGAGGACAGACATACAGACAGACAGCAGAGGACAGACAGCAGGAGGACAGACAGACAGACAGCAGAGGACAGACATACAGCAGGAGGACAGACAGACATCAGAGGACAGACAGACAGACAGCAGGAGGACAGACAGACAGACAGCAGGAGGACAGACAGACAGCAGAGGACAGACAGACAGACAGCAGAGGACAGACAGACATCAGAGGACAGACAGACAGACAGACAGACAGCAGAGGACAGACAGACATCAGAGGACAGACAGACATACAGCAGGAGGACAGACAGACATCAGAGGACAGACAGACAGACAGACAGACAGCAGAGGACAGACAGACATCAGAGGACAGACAGACATACAGCAGGAGGACAGACAGACAACAGAGGACAGACAGACAGAGAGCAGGAGGACAGACAGACAGCAGAGGACAGACAGACATCAGAGGACAGACAGATAGACAGCAGGAGGACAGACAGACAGACAGCAGGAGGACCGACAGACATCAGAGGACAGACAGACAGACAGACAGCAGGAGGACAGACAGACAGACAGCAGAGGACAGACAGACCTCAGAGGACAGACAGACAGCAGAGGACAGATATACAGACAGACAGCAGAGGACAGACAGACATCAGAGGACAGACAGACAGCAGAGGATAGATATACAGACAGACAGCAGAGGACGGACAGACATCAGAGGACAGACAGATAGACAGCAGGAGTACAGACAGACAGACAGCAGAGGACAGACAGACAGCAGGAGGACAGCCAGACAGACAGCAGGAGGAAAGACAGACAGCAGGAGGACAGACAGACAGCAGGAGGACAGGCAGACAGACAGCAGGAGGACAGACAGACAGCAGAGGACAGACAGACAGCAGGAGGACAGACAGACAGACAGCAGGAGGACAGACAGACAGCAGGAGGACAGACAGACAGCAAGAGGACAGACAGACAGACATCAGGAGGACAGACAGCAGGAGGACAGACAGACAGCAGGAGGACAGACAGTAGGAGGATAGACAGACAGCAGGAGGACATACAGACAGACAGCAGAGGACAGACAGCAGAAGACAGACAGGCATACAGCAGAGGACAGACAGACAGCAGAGGACAGACATACAGACAGACAGCAGAGGACAGACAGACAGCAGGAGGACAGACAGACAGCAGAGGACAGACATACAGCAGGAGGACAGACAGACATCAGAGGACAGACAGACAGACAGCAGAGGACAGACAGACAGACAGCAGGAGGACAGACAGACAGCATAGGACAGACAGACATCAGATGACAGACAGACAGACAGCAGAGAACAGACAGACAGACAGACAGCAGAGGACAGACAGACATCAGAGGACAGACAGACAGACAGACAGCAGAGAACAGACAGACAGACAGACAGCAGAGGACAGACAGACATCAGAGGACAGACAGACATACAGCAGGAGGACAGACAGACAGCAGAGGACATACAGACAGCAGAGGACAGACAGACATCAGAGGACAGACAGATAGACAGCAGGAGGACAGACAGAAAGACAGCAGGAGGACCGACAGACATCAGAGGACAGACAGACAGACAGCAGGAGGACAGACAGACATCAGAGGACAGACAGACAGACAGCAGGAGTACAGACAGACAGACAGCAGAGGACAGACAGACATCAGAGGACAGACAGACAGCAGAGGACAGATATACAGACAGACAGCAGAGGACAGACAGCAGAGGACAGATATACAGACAGACAGCAGAGGACAGACAGACAGACAGCAGAGGACAGACAGACAGCAGGAGGACAGACAGACAGCAGAGGACAACATGTGTGGATGTGATATATATATATATATATATATATATATATACATATTAATACAGTATATATTATATATAATATTATATATATATATATATATATATATATATATATATAGATATATATATATATATATATATATATATATATATATATACATAATATATATATATATATATATATATATATATATATATATTATGTATATATATTGTTTTTCATTATTATATAATATTATGACATTAACAAATGACAGTAAAGACATGAAAACGAAATATTAAAGACTAATAATGAAGATGCATTCATCAGGTGGTGTTACCTGACGCTCAGACTTCTGAACTCTGGTTCTGGTGTTGTGATAATTTGGGGGATGTTCAGGCTTCTTCCAGTCTCCACCCTCAGCACCGCAGCTCCACCCAGACCTACAGCGCAGGTGGGAACAATTTAATTAAATAGAGGGAACAAATGTTGGACATATGTGGTGTTCTGTATTCATCTTGCTTATTAAAATATGTCAGTTATAAAAGCTTTAAATTGTCAAAGTAATGTCTTTTATTTATCAATGAACAAAACACAAACTGATCTAATGAAGACTGTGAGCTCTGAAACTAAATGTGTTTAGGTTCAATTACATTTAAATCTATTAAGAATGATCTTGAGATTTGACAACATGGTGACGTCACTGGACAGCTTTACTCCCAGATATGGTCGTGATTTAAACTGTCCCCGGGACCCATCGTTGACCTGAAACTGATTCTGCAGAGCTGCTCACAGTGTGAAGCTTTCCTCTCACTTTCTTCAGGCTTAAATACTTTGTGGAAAATATTTCTATGTGTAAAGGCATTTCTTTAGTTTGCTGCACTGGACCGTAAAGCTGTTTCTGCTGTAGTGTTTCAGTGTTTCTGAAGCAGGGGGATCAGTGCACAGCAGCACAAACACACTTCCTGTTAGATCACCTGCTGGCGGTGAAGCGAAGCTGCAGAGCATGATGGGAGCGATGATGAGGAGGATGTTGTGGATGCAGAGGGGCTTTTTGGCACTTTAAAGGTCTCCATCTACTTGCAATCAGGTTCTATAAGGTTACTCTAAAGGGTGTGGAGGAGGAGGGCGGGGTTAAGGCTGCTGAGGATGCTGGGAGTTGGAGTTAAGGCACGTGAAGCGTCTGGCGATGCTCGTGCAGCAGTGGTGCGCCTGCGTGGAGAGCTGCGCTAGCTGCGCTAGCTGCTGGGTCAGCTGGGCGAGCTCCGGCGGCGGGGTCGGCATGGACAGTTTGGGAAGGGTGAGGTGGTGGTCGTGTATCAGCTTCCTGCAGCTCTCCAGACACTCAGCAGCGTACGGGAGTCCAAGCAGAAAGCTCTTTATCGGAGTGCAAATGTCGGGAACTGGACGGAGAAACAGTCGAGTCAAAGACGATTCGTAACGTAGACAGAGACCAAGAAACTCTTAAATATAAACTCATAAATATTAAATAACAAGTCGAAAGATTCTCTTTGTTCCTTTAACCCCATCAGTCCCGCTCGCTGTTTAAAGTGAGACTGCACTTTATTTCTGAAAAATAAATAAATGTATTTCCGGAGCTGATAAGAGACCTTGAGATGCTGATACATGGCAGCAGGAAACACATGTTACAGGATATTCATGTTCCTGGAATCAGAAGTGTTCTGCTCTCACCTCCACATCCACCTTCTGCTGCGTCGACCTGAGAGAAGAAGAAAGAGAAGATTTAAGTTGTCTCCACACGTTGTAATCAGAACGACTGACTTCGTCTTCATCAAGCATCACACCTTATTCTCTATTTATTTCTACCAAACGGTTTTTAGAAGTGGAAGCTGAGGACGCTGATCACAACAGTTTGTTGTTACAGGAGTTATTTTAGGACATTTCTTAAGTGTTGGAAGTTCATCCAGTTTATCTGTTAAGCTATTAAATATGTATGATTCTTAAAGATTCCCCAAAAAACACATAATACGAAGAATTCTATGAAAGGTTCCTGAAAACAAGAGTGAAAGTGATGTGTGATGTCACACCGAGGAAATAACCAGAATTCATGGTTTGACACAAACCTCCTGCAGTTTTACTGCATCACTGTTTGTGTTGATGTGCAGTTGATCAGCTGTTCTACTCTTGTTGTTATGTGTTGAATATAAAGGGAAATATCCATAAAACATGTCACCAGTCAGTTTACACTCAGAGATAGTTAAGGTGTCCAAACTGCTCTAAACCTTTTTATCTGGATGTAAAACCTTTGAGCACTCCTGAAAGGTCTGTAACAACACAGTGTTATTATTACTGATGGAAAAGAAATAAAATAAGAGCCCGAGTTGTATTAAACCCAAATGATGCTTTAATTGTTGTGCTGTCGATGAGAAACATGGAACGAGGATGTTGCAGGATGTAAAGACTTTCACCTGATCTGTGACGGTGCTTTCTCCAGCTTGTGACTCTGGTTGTTGGGTGATTGTTTGGGGGATCGGACTCTCCGGGTCTCTCCTCTCCGATGCTGGCTCCACGTCTGTTGATGAAGGAGTGACGTCGTCTTCAGCCAGACGGACGTCCATCAGGCTCCTGGTGAAGAAAGGCACAATAAACCCCCTGAACATGAGTCCTCCTCTGGTATCCTTGGTGTTGGGACTAACATGTCGAGGTGTGTTTATATACAGCAGGTTACGAATACAAGTAAACAAAAAGATCAAGATGGAGGCAAAGAATGCACATTTGCTGTAGACAAGGTCTGTGATGTTCAGGACATTTCAGAGCATTTTTGTTCCAACACAATTCTTTAGGGTAAACATATTTTCTGTTCGTCCCACAAATGCTAAATGGTGGCTTGAGAAATATCCCGAGGGACCTGAGAGTGAGCAGGGAACCCTGAATGTCTGTGCGATGTTTTATGCCACTCCATGTAGAAGGACAAACGGCTTAATGGACAAAGGTTTTCTCACACTGGTGCCTGCGTGCTGGACTACAGGAGGAGATCAGTGAAGTTTAAAGGCTGGTACGAAGTGTCCTGCAAGATCCAACGTCCTGTTGTTAAATCCCATCTTCATTCAGTGTCATTAGCCAATACAGGAAGTAGCATAAGGTTGAAACACTTCCTGCTCAGCAGCAAACAGTTAGAGACTCGCTGGTGAACATAGTGGAGCATTTAGCAGCTAAAGAGATATTCTTTGGTGGTGGAGACCAAAAACAGGCTAAAGAGAATATTGCACTCCATCAGGTGGACTCAAACAATGTTTAACCTCTTACGTGTTGACCATATGGAGGTGTTGTAGCAACAACTAACTGAGCCCTTTGATTTGTGATATTGTGATTTTTAAATAAATGGCTTGACTTGAAAAAGATTTGGAAGTTAAGGTTAAATTAAAATTGTCCATGAAACAGGATTGAGCAGAACATACACATTCAACATTCTGTGTGGTGATAAACTGTTAAGCTGACCTACCTTCTGAAGTCTGTCCTGATTCATAGAAGAAAAGTTGTCAAAAAGCAACAAAAAATAAATGTAACCACAAGGAAACACTGTGCAAAGCTTTTGCATGTTTGGACATAAAGAAACTATTTAGAACAAAAGTCCCGCCCTAGATCCAAGCTAACCTAGCGCTAGGAAAGCTAAGCTAAGATAAATGGACAACTTGACAAGAACTTCAACACCTTGTCATTTCAACAAAGATACAACTACAATATATAATAACACTTTGACCTACTTTGGTTCTGAGTGTCAGTGTTAAAACCTGGTATCAGACCATTGCACTTTGGTGGACTCTGGTGTGTCCTTCATCATAAGACCGGGTACTGAAACAGGCATGCCGGTCTTACGCCTGGGACACATGCCGCGTCTTTTACCGGCAAAAAAACGCGAGCTGCGTCGGCCGGGCGCAAGGGGGCCAACCTTTATAGGCGTGGAGGCAGGTACCATCTGATCTTCTTCCAGGAGTTATTTTAGTGTTAGCAGTGTTTTCCTCTGGGAAACTCTGTTTCTGTCTCTTCTGTGTGTGTGGAAAGGCTACAGTGAGCCCTGCACTCGGTGAAACACCAAAGCAGAGGATGCTAATGATCGTGTGAAATTTCTAACCTATGGATATAAAGAAAACACTGGACAGATCATAAAGCTCTCGGTACTCCTGCACTAAATCAACTTCTCTTCCATATTTGCCGAAGAGTGATACTTATGGAAAAGTATTCCACATATTGTTTGTCTGCTTTGGTTGACATCCCTGGACAATACGACAAAAATGATAAAAGAGGACTTGAAAGTCAGGAACGCATTCTAGGGAGCTAGAAAGGACCATCGGGACTATTCCTTACTGGTTGTGGAGTCATTAGAATTTCATCCGATCTATATTTGTTTTGAGGAAGAAGAGAAGCCGATGAACCCAGGATATCTTGGGATTATGAAGACAGTCCTCTGAAAACTGTCCATCTACGCCAGTAAATCATCTCTTTGTGATTTTCATGAGGGATCTGTAGGTGCAGCCGAGGAATCGAGAGAGTCCAGTTTTGACCGACACCCTATATTAAGATATTATTCTGGAACAGGGCAGGACTTCAGCTCACTCTAAAAAGCTTAGTATATCTGATCATACCAAGTTAATACCTCTTAGAGGAAGCTTATGCACAGGCAGTACGCAACCCATACCAACATATAATGACATCTTACAGAACGCCATAAGAGGATGACGTAATGTAATTATATTAAAGTTGGTGATGGTCTACAGATTCATAACACGTATGAGAGCGCCCCTCCATCTTTTTGCAGGGGCAAGCCTTTACCTAACGAACGGATTGCTTCAGGAAGTGATTCAGTTCAGTTGGTTCAAACGACCAAACACAAAACACTTCCTCCAACGAAATTGAGTCCATTAAAGTTATACTTCAACATAAAACCCTCTGAGTCTAACACCTTAGAGTCAGATGAGAAGAGAAGTTCTGTACCTTTTAGATCCAGTACAAATTGATGCCAAATGAGAGTAATATGCAACATAAAGTACGTAAGTAAGGTAAGCCTATCCAATCAGTGCCGAGTTCTGACTCGCCCATATCAGTTTCAGGAGTATGTGAGCAGCAGGTGGTGGTGTGTGTCTCATGAAGATGGACTTACTCTGGGTCGTCCTCGTTTTCCTCCTCCTGGATATTGGGCAGTCTGTTGAGAACAAACAGCAGGACAGTGTGTTTGATGTGTGCTTGACTGCAAGTATCATGTGTTCTAAAAGACTATTCCATTTCAACTAAGCTAAAGGGCATTAATTAAATAAATACTAGCTCAAAAGAAAGGTCTTTCTCGTTAGTTCCTGAGATGCAGGGTTATGTGTCTAGTGCATGTGCTGTTCTGTGACTTACTGCTCGTTGGACTCTGGCAGCGTTTCTATAACGATCTTAGCCGAATGCTCCACCTCCAGCTGTCGGACTGCATCCTCCGCTGCCTTCCTGGCGATCTCCTCTGCGATGCGGGCCGCCTCCAGAAGATCCTGCCGCAGTCTGTACAACAGGGAATCACTAAAACTCAAGAAACTTACGCTATTAAAGACAAAAGAAAAACTAAATCCAGCCTGCAAGCCTTGCTAGTGTCCCCGTAAAAGCTACAAATGTTATGACATCCTACAACAACAAAGGCCTTTAGCCGCTGAGATATCTCACTTTGTCTCTAGTGCACAGAAAAAGAGAAGAGCATAAAAAAAGGAAAATAGAGTAAATTAGGCAGAGGGAGTCGCTTGCTTACCTTTCCTCCATGTGAGTCGGACCCTCTGCAGCCTCCTTCTCGATGCTGTCCATTGGTGGAGAGCATTGATCCATCTGGGTCTCTGCATCTTCTGTCTGCAACCACAAAGAGAGTTCTCACTTTCAATATCTTCACGTGTAAGAAATCTCTGTCGCGTACTATTCTAGTACCTTTTGAAATATCATAGCATTGTTGCCATTATTGCCATGGTACCCTTTACGGTACCAAGGTACCTACGTACCACGGTACAACGCCGTTACCCTTCGAGGTGTCCTGATGCTACCATGGGACTTGTCCTGGTACCACATAGATCCCCACAGCAGTCTGTGGGGTACTACTAGCACAGCACTCTTGTATCCGAAGTGCTATAGTACCTTCTCTGCAACTACTGTAGTACCCTTCCCCACAGTACCATGGGACTTATCTGGTACCACAGCACTTTGCACTTTCCATAGTCTGGTTAACATGAATGTCAGAATCCATGTATGTTTACAGGAGTACAGTAAGGGATTGTGGACATGGTCATGAAATAATAACTTGTGCATGTTGTTCTGTAACTTCTTTCTCACCTTCTTCTCCGTCTGCTTGTCCTCCTTGTCCTCGTCCTGTCCCACGTCCTCCAGCACCAGGTCGGTCTTCTCCTGTACGATGCTGACTGAACGCCGCATGGCAGGAAGAGCAGGACTGAGGATTATCTACATATGTATATATATATATATAATGTGTGTGTGTGTGTGTGTGTGTGTGTGCGTGCCCTAACACATATCAACAATTATAAATTCATGTCACGGATAATAGAGAGCTGATGGTTCTGGATATGTTGTCTATATTCTGACTCGGCTCGTATATCATTTATTAAATCATTAAGAATTTAATGACAAAACCTTTGCGTTCGTACCGCTTTGAAAAGTGTATTTCAATTTGTTGAAATGGTTTGGATATAAAACTTTTAAATCAATTCAAGAAGATGTACAAACTTTTATTTTCATGAATTTATCTGTTTGAATCTTAAAGATTAATGAAAATTGGTCAAAATAAACGCAACGTAAACTCTGTTGATATTTATATACACACATACACAATACACTCGTCTGGACATTTAATTGTTTGATAGATGCATTGATTGATTGATTGATTGATTTCCTTCACTTTCAGATTCAGCAACAACAGAAACACTCGACAAAGCACTTTTATTTTTCCTCCATTTCTTTATTTTCATAAACAAACAGCAAAATGTTCTAACGAGTTTCAATTCTTTATATCAGCAAAAGCCTGTAAAAAAAGCAAAACTTGGTCCTGAACTGTGAGTCCAGATCTGCGTCTAATAGTTTAATGTGAGTCCGTATAAATGCAGACGGCAGAATAAATCGCTGCTTCAATGTGTCCTGTGGTTACTTTACTGCAGCGTGGATTATTAAACAGGGCGGGTCCAAAGAAGACCTACTGGCATAATGGATCTGTGAGATTTAGATATCACACTGTCAAATACTAAACTAATGAAAGTAATGTCAGACGATCAGCGTCCTGATCTGTAGCTTCTTCAGTTGGTAAAGAAACATTACTTGTGCAGCAGCTCGTCAGTGTGTACAAACGTCTGCCTGTCTGTCCTTCACTTAAAGTGTCTGCTGCTGTCAGAGTCAAACTGATCTTCCTTCTCCTTTATTTTAAGGGGCTCTTTCCGCCTTTCCCCCCTGAAACAGAAGGAGAAGAGCAGCCCGGTTAGAGTCCGCCTCACTACTGACACCAACCCTGCCAATCAACACACAGCTGGAAACCCCATCAACCAATCAATCAGTTCATCAATGCACCTGGAACCCAGCAGGCGTCACCTGTACGGACACGCTGCGCGACACTAAACAAAAACCTGATTCTCAGCTGCTGTAAAGTGTTTTTACATTAAGCTTCAATATGTCAGCCCTGGAAGTAAACAAAAGTAAAATTGTTCATTAAAGAGGCCGAACTGGAAGGTTTAATTTAAATAAATGTTTGTAAAGTTCTATCACACGAAGGTAAGCTTGACCCACTGATGGAAGTATTACAATATTTATATATTTGCAGTTTTACTAACTGATAATGCTGTATGAAGACTTCCTCCTGCTGCAGCTTCACAATAAAATCATTTAAGTGACTTTTATTATGAAGTAGTCACAGGAAATGTGTTCAGACCACAGTCGCTCACAGACAGTTTTAATAAAGAAGTTTCTAACAGTAAATAGGTCCAAAGGATGCACAATGTTCTTACAGAATATTTAAATGTTGAGTCACAACATAACATCTGCTTCGGCCTAACTTCACGTTCTCTTCCTAATATGAGTTTACTCGTATCTAGAATCACCTGTATCTGTATCTTTATATTAATACTCAGATATCAGAGGAACTCTAACGTTTTAAAGTATTAAATGTATTAGTGTGAGCTGTGGAGAAGCTTTACTCACTGTTCTGCACCTCGTCACTGCCTGCGTCCTGCATGAGAACAGATATCATCATATTCAGTGATAATATAATAATAAAAACACTTTTCATACAAGAGATGCCGCTCAAAGTGCTTTACAAAAAAAGAGCAAATGTGTGTATATGTGTATATATATATATAGATGTATGTATATATATATATATATATATATATATATATATATATATATATGTGTATATATAATATCTCTCTATCTCTCTTCTCTCTCTCTCTCTCCTCTCTACTCTCTCTCTCTCTATCGCTCTCTATATCTCTCTCTCTCTCTCTCTCTCTCTCTCCTCTATATCTCTCTATCTCTCTCTCTCTCTCTCTCTCTCTACTCTATCTAGATATCTAATATCTCTATCTCTCTATATATATACTAGATCTATATCTATATCTATATATATATATATATATATATATATATATATATATATATATATATATATATATAGATATATATATATATATCATCTATATATATATATATATATATATATATAAAACTCTGTTTATTAAATCAAAATAACTATTCATATCTTACACAAATCTTTAACTTTTATTATGTCTTATTCTACTTTAGCTCGTTTTTATTCTATTGTCTTGACACTTTATTTACTTTTTAATTGCAATAAATTGTGTCATTTTATAATATTTTTCTTTTGCACTATGTCTTAATGCTTTCATGTTTTTTGAAAAGCACTTGTATGTGCTGTATAAATACATCATTTTGGAGCATAGTTTTAAAAAAGCTGGTTTAAAAAGCCAGCAGAAGAAGATCTGAGAGCTCCTGAAGGATTAGAAGTAAAAGAACCTGAACTCTAAGTCACTGCGAGGCCGAGCAGGAGACGTCCTCTGTGATCCTCACTGTTCATCAGACCACTAAATGTTTGCTTTGCTGTCTGACCTGGTTCTAAATGTACGAGATGAATCCTGCTGCAGCGACTCACCTGCTTCAGAACAGGCTGAGGCAACATGCGTTCAATCTCAGTGACGATCCATCCCATCATACTGTCACACAACAAATCACATACAAACTGCAGGAATATCTGACATTATGCTATTTGTGATGAGACGTCTACGAACAGCTAGCAGAGCCAACGCTATGCTAACTGTCTCTACCAGAGTATTTTAAATATCATCCAGTATCATGATGTACGCAACACTCCTCATGCGTAACAGACAGAACAGCTCATTTGCCACTGAGGGAAATTAAACGGTTTTAAACAAGAAGGTCAACATTGTGAATTCAAACAAAACTTGTGGTTTCGGTTAAAAATAGGAACTAAACTCCATATATAACTCACGCACATTAAATATGTCACGTATGTTAAGTATGTCACGTACGTTAAGCATGTCACATACGTTAAGTATGTCACATACGATAAGTCCTACGTTACAGATAACTTACATACAAAA